>NC_091473.1:155295742-155500742 GCF_036971445.1 Narcine bancroftii | reverse complement strand
TTCTCCACAATAAAACTAGGTTTCCTTCCTGTCTGCAAGCATCTGCTCTCTTGAGTCTGAATGGCACAACTGGGGAAACCGTTTCAAACCCATGACCTGAAACAGCATATTCTCTTCCCCTAATTGGCGCTGTCTTGCAATTGGCCACCACTGCCCGAGCAAGAATGAACTGGGAGATCTCACACTTGCTCCTTCACAGGTGAGACCTCCCTGTTCATTGGAGCTCCATATTATCCATCTTGCTCTATTTTGTTAACCTTAATCAAGTCTCCTCTCATTCTCCAACACTCCCATGAAAAAAAAATCATGTACCCTGTAGTTTGCGATTCCGGACACCAGGTGGTGGTATTATACCTAGATCTCTCTCCCTCACTTCATGCATGCAGTACGCGGTGTGAACAGGTGGTGGCAGCACTTTACAGCCCTTGCAATCTGCAGCTTGGACAGGAGATGGTTGGTTTGTACCTCGTGGGCTCTTGCACCAAGATTGAAGATTTGGAGATTTCCCATTGATTGGCAGAGAACATACACGACATCACATCCAACCCTGAGATTCCCTTTTTCCTGTGGACACGGCCGAATTACCACGAATGGGCCGTGCAAAAATAAACGGGTCAGTGGAAACCTGGAGAGATAAAAGAATTGAAAACAAAGAAAATCAATAAAGTGCTGCAAGAGTCCTGAAATGAGTTCCTGATTGAGTTTGTTGTTGAGGAGTCTGAAGGTGGAGGGGGAGCAGCTGTTCCTGAACCTGGGGTTGTGAGTCTTGAGGCACCGAGACCTCTTTCCTGATGGCAGCAGTGAGAAGAGAAAGAGAGAGTGTGGATCCTTGATGATTGCTGATGTTTTCTGACAGCACCATTCCCTGTCGATAAACTCAATAGTGGGGAGAGTTTAGTCTGTGATGTCCTGGGCTGTGTCCACGACCTTTTGGAGGGCTTTATTCTCAGGGGTACTGGTGTCCCCATACCAGACCATGATGCAGCCAGTCAGCACACTTTCCACCACATCTCTGTCGAAATTTGCCTTTTCATGTCTTCAGGAGGAGGATATGCAAAATGTAAAACAAGCTGTAGCAATACCTTCCAAGAAATATTATCCAATTTGTTTGCAGGAAAGGCCTTAAACGCTGTACCCTGTGACTGTGTTCTTTACCTGAGGTTCAAACAGAACAAGAGAGGGGAGTCTGTCCACCCACCACTACTACCCTTCATTCCCGCTGCGTAACTCAATAAAGACTGTGTTTTGGACTTTGTGGTTCATTACTGGACCTTTTTTGTACCCTTAAAGAAGCTCAACTTTAACAAGGGTGGAAAAACAAACCCACACAAACTCCTTACACGGGGACAGATTTGAACCTGGGTCACTGTCACTGAGAACATTCTGCCAAACATGCCAAAATCAAAATTCAATTATCATGTTATAAAGTGCAATATTACACAAAATTCACTTCATTCAGACATAAAACAGAGATACATGAGCAGAAAGTTAAATGAAGTGCTTCTTTCAGTCAGAAGAGAATTCCATGAGACCCTGAAGCCCCCAAACCCAGCCCTTGCCCACAAGCAGCCAGCCACTGCCCCCACACCCCCCAATCCAGCCCAAACCATCAAATGCAGTCGCCTTGTTTAAAAAAGGTAATGGGGAGATTCTTGGGAATTATAGACCAGTATAGGATCTATGAGCATTTGGAGAGAAGTACAAACTACTCAAGGCCAGTCAGCATGGCTTTGTGAAGGGAAGGTCATGCCTCATGAGTCTAAATGAGTTTTATTTGAGGGGGGTAACAAAGGAAATCAATGAAGATAGGGTGGTAGATGTGGTCTACATAGATTTTAGCAAGAATTTGACGAGACTCATCCAGAACGTAATTTGGCAAAGGATCAGAGTCACTTTGGCTGTGGATAAAAAAGTGTCTTGTAGGAAGAAAGCAGAGAGCAGTGGAGTGCCACAGGGATCTGTTCTGGGATGCCTGCTCTTGGTGATTTTTATAAATGACCTGGATGACAAGGCAAAAGGATGAGTCAGTAAATCTGTAGATGATACAAAGGATGGAGGAGTTGTGGATGGAGCTGAGGTTGAAAAAGGTTACAAGAGGATAGAGACAGGATGCAGCGTTGGGCAGAAAAGTAGATGGGCTTCAATCTGGCAAAGTGTGAGGTGATGCAGTTTGCAAGGACAAACCAGAAAGCTGGGTACAGGGTTAATGGTCAGTTACTTAAGAGTGTGGATGAACAGAGGTGCCTTGGGGTTCAAATCCAAACACCCCTCAACGTTGCCACACAGGCTGATAGAATATTTCAGGCCAATGGGATGCTAGGCATCATTAATCTTTCTATGTACGGCGTGGTCGTGCGTGAAAGTGTGGCCATTTTGGCCAAAAAAGCGCAGTAAAATGAACCGCGATCACAGGAGTGGCCTCGACAGTCGACCCGCAGCAATATCTTTGAGGTAATTTCATGGAAACAAACGACAACTTAAGCAAATATCAAATCTCATTTATAAAAATGGCACTGGCCTTGTTCTTTGACTGTTGGTTCCGTGATTAGTCAGGGATGACTTAAGAATGGGGGGGGAAAGAAAGTGTTTGAAAACAATGAAATAACAAATGAAGGGCAGGGGAGTGGATGTGGGGTGTGTGGATTTTAGTGAGGCCTTTGACAGGGTTGCCCAGGGTAGATTCATTCTGATAGTCATGAGCCAAAGGATCTGTGGAACCTTGGTTGTGTGGATTCAGAATTAGTTTGCCTGCAGAAAAAGGTTCTCAACCTTTATCTTCTCACTCACCTACCACCTGAAGTAATCTCTGAACATTAAGGGATTGCTTCATGTGGTAGGTGAGTGGGAAGGGAAGGTTGAGAATGACGATTCTAGATTGTTCATATGATTATTTTAAAATAGGGTTTGAACTTTCTTTCCACCCACTTACCACTAAAAGTGGTATGTGAGTGCAAGGAAAAAGGTTGAGAACCATTGGTTTAGTACGTTATATTTAAGGAGTGAATATATGGGCTAGAACAACATCAAGGCCTGAAGGGCCTGTACTGTGCTGTGTTTTCTGGATCTGCTGATCAATGGCCAGGGTTACCCATCCAGTATGGACACTGCAACTGAGTAAGGCAAGAGGAAACTTCTTCAGTATTTCCAGCCCATCAGTAACCATGACCTAAACGTCAATATTGGTCTCAGCTCAGAAAAGAACGGGGAGGCCACAACTACAATTCAGAGGTTCTGAGATTGTGGTGGATTGAGAGACAGGATCGCCCAATAAGAACTTCTCCTATTTTTGATCATTGAGCCCATGGTAAAACCTTCATTTCACTTCAAGTCACACTTTCCAAGAATGTGTCGACAACATTGAGGACCAGCTGTAGGCCCTGGTGGGTTCACCTTCAAGTCCCAGCAACAACCTAACCAATCTCTGCACTCCTTCAAACACATGGATTCTGCAATTTGGTGACTTGGTCCTCCAAATATGAAACAGCTAAAGCAACCTTTAAAAATCCCGTTTAATCCAAATATTTTTAGTCTCTTCCAGGAAAAATATTCTAGGATCCATTGGGAGTGTTCAAAATTTTAATTTTGGACCAAAATGTATATATTTTGGACAAACCCAAGTATAATATATAAACATAGAAAAATAGGTGCAGGATTCGGCCATTTAGCCCTTCAAACCTACCCTGCCATTCAATACAATCATGGCTGATCAGTACCCAGTTCCTGCCTTCTCTCCATACCTCCTGATCCCCTTAGCCACAAGGGCCAATTCTAACCAACTCTTGAACTTTGACAAGGAACCAGCCTCAACTACTTTCTGTAGCAAAGAATTCCATAGATCCATCATCCTCCAAGAGAAGAAATCTTTCCTCATCTCGGTCCTAAAAACCTTCCCCCAATGCCTGAAGAGGGGGCATAAAATCAGTGAACTGGTGCGGACTCGAAAGGCCAACATGGCCTGTTTCCGCTCTGTAAATGGTTATATGCTTATAGTATGGTTATCCTTAAACTGTAACCCCTGGTTCTGTTTTTCCCAGCATTGCAAACAACCTACCCGCATCTAGTCTGTCTAAACCCTTTAGAATTTTGTTTCTATAAGATCCCCCTTCAATTTCCTAAATTCCAGAGAACACAAGCCTAGTCTATCCAACCCTTCTTCATCTACAAGTCCTTCCATCCCTGGTATCAGTCTAGTGAATCTTCTCTGCACCCACTCCATGGCGAGGATGTCCTTCCTTGGACTAAAGAGGCCAAAACGGCACGCAGTACTCCAGGTGTGGTCTCACCAAGGCCGTGTACGGCTGCAGCAGGATCTCTGTACTCAAATCCTCTTGCTATGAATGCCTTCCTCACCGCCTGTTGCACCTGCACGCCCACTTTCAACAACTGATACACAGCAACACCCAAGTCTCCCTGCATTTCCTGAACAGATACCGTTGAGATAATAGTCCTCTTTCCTGTTCTTGCCTCCAAAGTGGATCACCTCACATTTATCCACATAAAAGAACCTACTTTCTTACATCCAAGACAAATCTGATAATGTCAAATTAAATTTATTTAAATTGGGTGTCAAGTATAATCGATGTAAAAAAGATTATATTGTACCAGTCGCGACCTGACATTAATAATTATAGTTGTACTTAATGATTTTCATATTTTAACTTTCAAATCAGATTCCCATTTTAATCTTGATTTATGAATTTCTAATTTAGGAGCTTTTTTTCTGTACATTTCTGAAATAACTCCATTAGTGATCACAAAGGAACAGAATCAGGCCACTAGGCCCATCGAGTCTGTTCCATAAATTTACACTAAGCTACTCTACACTAGTTCTCATTTTTGGCCTTTTCCCCATAATCCCTTGATGCCCTCACTAATGAGATATTTGTCATTCTTTATAAAATACTCCCAGCGATCTGGCTTCCACTGCCGTATGCCACAGTGAGTTCCACAGATCTCTTTTATATGGATAACATCTCATTTTCAGACTATGAATAGTATTCTGCCTGTTTAATATTTCCACTGGTAGACGAGGCTTGTATTATACGTTATCTTTTCTAATGGAATACAAGACCTCCTTTCTGAATGCCACCATTGAATACTCGTCATTTTCTAGTCACAGCTAAAGCCAATCTCAAAGAGCAATTTGTGACTCATCTAATTTTAATTCTAAACTCAATTTCTTCATATATCCCAATAAAAATACCTTAGGATCAAGTGAAAGTTTTAATTTTAATAAGTTCCTTGATTCTATCCCAGAAAGGTTTCACATAATCAAGTCGAGTGCAAGAAAGAGCCAACTTGCTTATGGCACCTAAAGCACCGATTTACGTGAAACTCCACGAGTTCCACCTACCTACTTCCCTTGCCCATAACCCTCCAACCCCCTCGCATCCATGTACTCATATAACCTCATCTTAAATGACAGAATTGATCCTGGCACAACTTCTTCCAGTAGATCATTCCACTCAGCCACCACTCTGAGTGAAGAAGCATCCTCTTGTATTACTTCGCAAGTTTTGCCCCTTAACTTATGACCCCTTGTTCCAATCTCTGCTCCCCTTAGGGGAAAGAGCCTATTCACAGCTACTCTATCTATTCCCTTGATAATTTCAAATACCTCTATCAAATCCCCGCTCAACCCTCTACGCTCCAATGAATGAAGTCCCAGTCTACTCAATCTTTCTACGTATTCAAAATACTGCAATCCAGGCAACATTTTTGTCAAACTTCTTTGCACTCTCTCTACCTTATTGATATCCTTCCTATAATTTGGAGACCAGAACGGCATACAATACTCCAAACTTGGCCTCACCAACACTCTGAACATCACCTCCCCAGATCCTATATTCCATGCTATGATTTATAAAGGCCACCCAAAGCCTTCTATCTCCATGGGAATCCACCTTCAAATTTAAAACTAATTTGGCAGGGAGAAGGGAACAGGACTGATAGGGAAGCAGATAGGAGAGTGAGTATAGGGGTGGTTCTGTTAGACAGTGAAACAATAAGGAAAAAGGGAACAAAAAGTGATAGGAGAGTAGGGGCAAGTGCATCGAGAACAAAGGTGGAGGGAGAAAGGAGATATGGTATCAAGGTATTGTATATGAATGCACGGAGTGTAAGGAATAAAATGGATGAGCTTGAGGCGCAAATGGCAATGGGAGGTTATGACATTGTCGGAGTTACGGAGACATGGCTGCGGGAAGGGCAGGATTGGGAAATCAATGTTCCTGGGTACACGTCCTATAGAAAAGACAGAAAGTTAGGAAGAGGAGGTGGGGGAGCTCTGTTGGTAAGAAATGAAATTCAGGCGTTTGAAAGGAAAGACATTGAAACAGGTAGGTAGAGTCTGTTTGGATAGAATTAAGAAATTGTAAAGGCATGAGGACCATAATGGGGGTCATTTACAGGCCTCCAAAAAGTAGCTCAGATATCGGGAGAAGTATAAATCAGGAATTAAGAGTGGCATGTCAAAGTGGTAGCAATACGGTAGTTATGGGGGACTTCAACATGAAGGTGGACTGGGATAATCAGACGGGGGCAGGAACACAAGAGAGTGAGTTTATTGAATGTCTACGAGATACTTTCTTGGAGTAGCTAGTGGGGGAACCTACCAGGGGGAAATCGATTCTGGACTTGGTGCTGTGCAGCGACGCAGAGTTAATAAGTGATCTCGATGTAGGGGAGCCACTAGGGAATAGTGACCATGGTATGGTTACTTTTGAGCTGCAATTAGAAAGGGAGAAAGAAAGGAAGTCAGAAGCATCTGTACTGCAGTTAAATAAAGGGGATTATGCAGCTATGAGGGAGGAGCTAGCCAAAATAAAATGGAAAGATACACTAGCTGGGAGGACAACTGGGGAAAAATGGCAGGTATTGTTGGACATTTTTCACAGGTTTCAGGACAAATTTATTCCAAAGTGGAGGAAAGGCTCTAGGAGATGCAAATGGCAGCCGTGGCTAACTAATGAAATCAAGTGCAATATCAAATCCAAAGGGAGTAAGTATAAGATAGCGAAGCGGAGTGGGAAGTTAGAGGATTGGGAAACCTTCAAAGAGCATCAGAGGGTAACTAAGAAAGTCATAAGAGAGGGGAAAATGAAGTACAGAGGAAATTAGCAAATAATATAATGGAGGATAGCAAAAGCTTTTTTATATATGTGAAGAGGAAGAAATTGGTTCGGTCCAAAATTGGTCCATTAAGAATGGAAAAGGGTGGAATTATTACCGGAAACAAGGAGATGGCTGAAGAATTTAACAAATACTTTGCATCTGTCTTCACCAAGGAGGATATAGGTTATGGTCAGTTAGGGGGTAGTGGTCATGCGGTATCAAGAGACTTGGGGAACTTTCCTGGGGAAGTAGGGGATCTAATGGATATCCGGATCCAGAAGCAGGAGGTTGTGAGTAAATTGTTGGGACTGAGGGCTGATAAATCCCCATGGCCTGATGGGCTGCATCCCAGGGTGCTTGAAGAAGTTGCTATGGAAATTGTGGGGCACTGGTCGACATTTTCCAAAGTTCCATAGATTCGGGGGAGGTCCCTGAGGATTGGAGAGTGGCTGATGTGGTGCCGATTTTTAAGAAGGGAGGGAGGGAGAAAACGGGAAATTGTAGACCAGTCAGCCTGACATCAGTGGTGGGGAAGATATTGGAATCTATCATAAAAGGAGTCATAGCAGAACACTTAGGCAGAAATAATCGTATAAGGGCTAGTCAGCATGGATTCCTTAAGGGTAAGTCATGCTTGACTAACCTTCTGGAATTTTTCGAGGATGTGCCAAAGAGGGTGGACTTGGGAGACCAGTGGATGTGGTGTATTTGGACTTCCAGAAGGCCTTTGATAAGGTACCGTACGGGAGACTAGTGGGCAAGATCAGGGAGCATGGTATTGGAGGTAAGGTGCTGACATGGATAGGAAATTGGTTGAGAAATAGGAAACAAAGGGTTGGAGTAAGCGGGTCATTTTCAGGATGACAGGATGTGACGGGTGGAGTGCCGCAGGGATCAGTATTGGGATCTCAGTTGTTTGTAATTTATGTAAATGATTTGGATGAGGGGGTTATTAATAACATGAGCAAATTTGCAGATGACACGAAACTGGTTGGCGGTGTGGGGTGTGAGGAGGATGTCAGGAAAATGCAGAGGGACTTGGACAGGTTGGGGGAGTGGGCTGCTGAATGGAAGATGATGTTCAATGTGAGCAAATGTGAGGTTATCCATTTTGGGGGCAATAATAGGAAAGCTGAGTATTATTTAAATGGAGACAAGCTAGGGAGTGGGGAGGTGCAAATGGATCTGGGTGTACTTGTTCACCGGTCACTGAAGGCTAACATGCAGGTTCAGAAAGCTGTGAAGAAGGCAAATGGAATGTTGGCTTTCATAAAGAGGGGATTGGAGTATAGGAACAGAAACGCCCTTCTGCAGTTGTACAGGGCCCTGGTGAGACCCCACCTGGAGTATTGCGTCCAGTTCTGGTCTCCAATTTTGAGGAAGGACATACTAGCTATAGAGGGTGTGCAGCGCAGATTTACAAGGTTAGTTCCAGGGATGGCGGGGTTGACATATGCTGAAAGGCTAGAAAAACTGGTATCCGATGGAGTTTAGAAGGATGAGTGGGGAGATGATTGAGGTATACAAAATCATCAGGGGGATAGACAGGGTGAAGTCGGATTACTTGTTCCCAATGATGGGGGAGACGAGGACTAGAGGGCATAGTTTAAGAATACAGGGTAGGCCCTTTAGGACGGAGATGAGAAAACATTGTTTTACCCAGAGAAGTGTGAATCTGTGGAATGCTCTGCCACAGAGGGTGGTCGAGGCAGATTCGCTGATTATGTTCAAAAGAGAGTTAGATAAGACTCTTGTGGGCAAAGGAGTTCAGGGTTATGGGGATAAGGCTGGAAAGGGGTACTGATAGTAGTGATCAGCCATGCTCTGTAAAATGGCGGTCACTGAAGGCTCGACAGGCCGAAGGGCCTACTCCAGCTCCTATTGTCTATTGAACCATTCCTCCAAGATCCCTCTGTTCCTCAATGCCCTCCCCTTCACTGCATACGTCTTGTTATTCTTCCCAAAATAAAGCACCTCACACTTACCTCCATTAAACTCCATCTGCCATCTTTCCAAACAGTCCAAATCCTTTTGTAGTCCATGAAAACCCTCCTCACTCTCCACAACTCTTGAAAATAAGCAAAATGTATTACGTTATGTTAAGCTTCTCTTTGAAAATTTTAATTTCACATGCATTAAATGCGTACATAAATATCTCATTCAAAGATAATGAAAAATTAATACATAGTATTTTTTTAAATTCCCCCTGCCCAACAACCCAATAGAAAAGAAAGATAACATCTGGAAAGTATTTATTAAAAAATTACTAAAAAACTATCAAATAAAATCTAACAAATTTTCTTGATTTTCGGAGTCAGAAGGTTCAGGTTGGGCGATTACAACTTAATTCCTACAGTTTATAAATAGGATTCCCAAATCTTTCCAAAAATTTCAAATTTGTTACAGAAATTACATGTAATTATTTCAAGTGTCAAGGGACTTGGGGGGTTCTCGTTCAGGAAAACATAGTGAGTGGGTAACCACCAGGTTGGATCGGCAGGAAAAGAAAGCAAATTCTATGTTGGCCTTTGTTTCAAGGGTAGGGAGGTGTTGATGGGGCATGGGAGAGACCTCATTTGGAGAACTGCGAAGTTTATCTTAAAAAGGATGTGCTGATGTTGGAGAGAGAGCAGAGATTTACCAGGATGATATATCTCCACTCTTCATTGGAGTATAGAAGAAGGAGAGGAGATCTCAGAAACCTTTCCAATGCTGAAAGGATTGGACAGTAGATGTGAATAATGTTTCCCTTGGATAAAAAGACATTGTCTTAGAATTAGAAGATACCTATTTAAAGCAGATGAGAAATTTATTTCACCAGAAGGTCATGGAATTTGTTGCTGGACTGTTGAGGGAGTTTAAGTGGGGGGGGGGGTGGAATTAATAGATGTTTAATGAGTCAGGGTATCAAGGGATCAGGGGAAAAAGCCAGAACTTGGAACGAGAGGCGAGAACTGTTTAGATCAGGGGATAGCAGACACAGTGGGCTGAATGGCCAACTTCTGTTCTTTGTGATTTGACACCATTTTAACTAATGTACCTTTGAGAATTTTAACATCCATCCATATGTCCTCTGTATTTTGGATGTGAAACAACGGCTGTGCAGGAGAAGCCAATGAGTGACTGTGGCCAATTGCTCCTCAGACTGGAGGCCTGTGACGAGAGATGTGCCTCAGGGATAGGTGCTGGAACAATAAATGTGGTGAATTGGATTAGCAAGTTTGCAGGTGACACCAAGAACGGTGGAGTTGTGGACAGCCAGGAAAGCTTGCAGAAGGATCTGGACCAGCTGGAGAAAGGGCAGATGGAATTTAATGCAGACAAGTGTGAGGTGTCACATTTTGAAGGGCAAACCAAGAAAAGATAGACGGTGAACGGTCGGGCACTGAGGAGTGAGGTTGAACAGAGGGACATGGTAAACGGGTGTCATTCCATGCAAGTGCTGTCACAGGTGGATTTGGGCGGGAATTGAAGATACCCAAGTTAACTAAAATTGAAAATTGTAAATGGGGCAAAAAAAGGGATCTATTTCAGAAATGTTTGTGACAACAGAAAATGGCTAAACCATCTTTAGATTAAATGGGAGATTCTTCTTTAGAATTAACCCAAGAAGAACGGACTACTTACTATGTGTGAAGATGGTGGATTAAATTGATTAATGTGCGATATAATTGGGTGAATTATAATTTTTTTTTACATCAGTTGTATTTAACTCCAGGAAAAAAAGATAAGGATTTAGTAATTCAGATTTATGTTTTCATTGTGGGATTCAAATTAATACTTTTTTTTGTCTGTCTGGTTGTGTGATAAAGTTAAGCCTTTGAGGATTTATTTGAAACTACTTTAAAGAAACTCTTTTTATGTTCGATCCACTGCTTTTTCTAATGCGGTATATTACAACTTTAACAACGGGATTAAGAATGGATAAATCTCAAATTGAGTTTATTCAGTTAGTATTAGCAGTGGCCAGTAAATGCATTGCGATGACGTGGAAAATTAGGTTTGGTGTTTTCATTCTGCCGCTGTGAGAGATGGGAAAATTGATCTAAAATTATGAACATGGAAGAAACTGAAGTTCATCAGTAAAATGGCTGAAACCAGTTCAAACAGGATAAGTTTGGGGCTTAGGATGCAGGAAAGCAGAGTCAGCACGATTAACATAAGAATCTTCTATCCATTGTGACAAGACCATAGGACTAAGATAAGGAATGGTAAGGTACAATAGAATGTAGGAAGTTGAGGTAGTCTGGATCAGATAAGGGTCTCCTAGCCCTGGACAGAAGTACCAAGTCATACATTTCTAATTAGCTAACCATACACAGATTTATACATATGAAATTAGCCAACCCTAGATAGAATGAGTCAACTCTGCATATTAAGAGACTGTAGCCCAGAGAATCAGGAAGGTGTGAATAAGGACAATGACATGATGGGGCACCCACAGGATACCCCCTGGTCCTCCAAGTGTACTGAAACTGCACGTAGGCAGGAAGAATTACCTATGCCAAACCCATCCAGGGGGCAGAAGAATGTAAGGGTGTGAGAGATGGGAAAATTGATCTAAAATTATGAACATGGAAGAAACTGAAGTTCATCAGTAAAATGGCTGAAACCAGTTCAAACAGGATAAGCTTGGGGCTTAGGATGCAGGAAAGCAGAGTCAGCACGATTAACATAAGAATCTTCTAGTCTTTGTGACAAGACCATAGCACTAAGATAAGGAATGGTAAGGTACAATAGAATGTAGGAAGTTGAGGTAGTCTGGATCAGATAAGGGTCTCCTAGCCCTGGACAGAAGTACCAAGTCATACATTTCTAATTAGCTAACCATACACAGATTTATACATATGAAATTAGCCAACCCTAGATAGAATGAGTCAACTCTGCATATTAAGAGACTGTAGCCCAGAGAATCAGGAAGGTGTGAATAAGGACAATGACATGATGGGGCACCCACAGGATACCCCCTGGTCCTCCAAGTGTACTGAAACTGCACGTAGGCAGGAAGGATTACCTATGCCAAACCCATCCAGGGGGGCAGAAGAATGTAAGGGGGAGGGCATTCTGATACTGAAATTGACTGTATAAAAGTTGGGTGAGCCCCAGTATGTGTGTGTATTCCCAGGGTAAGGGGAAGCACCCAACTTTGCATTGTTGTAGTAATAAATGTTCTTTGTTCTCAATTTTTGTCTCGAGCAATTTCTTTAAAGGTACTTTAATTCCTAACAAATGGGGGCTCGTCCGGGATCACACTCCCTCCACTGACAGAGTACCCCGACGACGAGAGTAGGTGCACCCCGGCTGATTCAGCTGGACTCACGGGCGACGGGTGGCTGGTCAGTGGAAGAAGCGAGTGATATCCGAGAAGAGGCATTGAGAACAAACGGCGGAAGGACGCGCGCTAGAGCAGTACTGCCAGAACTCGGTAAGAGTATTTTACTTGTTCCTAAGCATGGGAATAGCGGGCAGTAGAGATGAGAGTCCTGACACAGGACGTGACCACCAGATAGCTACGTACAGCCCGCTTGGGTTGATGTTATCTGAGTGGGGCACAGGAAAGACCCGCGGTAAAGACAAACTGACGATGGTCAGGTATTGTTGTAATGAATGGGTTAAATACCCGGTTAAAGGGAGCTCCGTGTACTGGCCAAAATTCGGATCCGAGGATGAATGGATATGTAAAGCTTTGAACCAATGGCTCTATCAAAACCAGCCAGACAATGTTGAGAGCAGGGAATATGCAGCCTGCTGGCTCAAGGGATCCATTGAACAGCTGGTTTTGAATGAGAAAGAATTCAGGGATAAGAGAGAGGAGGAACCTCTTGTCCCTGAATCCCAGGGTTGGGATGTGTTACATTCCCTCCCTCCACCTTATGTTCCTCCTATGCCAGCTCCTATCTTTCCTTCCCCTCCTATGACCTACCCTTCTGCACCTTCCCCACCTCCCCCACCACTAGAGAAGAGAGAAGAGAGCAGGAGTGGTATGATAACTTGCTCACAAAGCACTCGATTACCACCTCTGTTGGCAGGAGAGAGAGGTAACTTTAATTCAGAACAGCGTGAGACTCTTCAGGAAGAAAGGGCAGAACCCTTTGATTCATTTCCTAGGGAGCAGGAACCCAGACCTAATAAGCTAGAAACCAATTGGATGAGACCACTGTGGGAAGTTCCCATGGGAGAGGGTCTCGGTTTCGTAAATGTGCCCCTGACCAGTACTGAAGTGCATAACTTTAAGAAAGAACTGACCTCCCTGATAGAAGATCCCCAGGGATGTGCTGAACAGTTAGACCAATTTTTGGGTCTCGACATAGAATCCCCAGTAGGGGAACAATTGGTACTAACAGGTTTTGTTACCAACTCAGCCCCAGACATTAAGAGAAAATTACAAAAGACAGAAAATTGGCATGAGCAGGGAATAACCCAGCTTCTACAGATCACACAAAAAGCATTTGTCCAGACATCTGAGGATAAGCAGAAAGCAAAGGCTAACATTTTGATGCAAGCAGTTAAAGGAATAGTAGATGAGTAACATGAAAAAAAAAGGCAGGGACTGTGTGCCAGCTCCTGAATGTTGGGAGAAGTGCAGGGAGTGGGAGAGTAGAGACCAGAGATAATTTCATAAATCACGACTTCCCACTTCAGTCACTGACCAATATTGATTAAAATTCATGCTAAAAATTAAATGTCATAAATGATCGTTTTTCAATACTGTAGAATTAGTGAATTTAACTACCAGTTAATTCCAATTTATGAAATAAATTGTATTCAAATGTGATTTTGCACAGGGAGTACCTGAGAGTTGTGATGTTATAACATTTGCAGGGAGAAATGTTTGCGCAAATAGGGTGAGTTCTACACGTCTTATTTTAAGTGTATGTAAGATAAAGAAAGGATCTGATGTGTAAAGTGGCTGGTTCAGCCAGTTGAAGCAGGAGTGTGCATGTCCCTTTAAGTGCACTGTGGCACTTGAAATTGAGGCTTCAGGCTCTTGTCTTGCAGTTAGAGGTATGGAGCCCTATCAATAGATTTAGTACATTTCTTCTACACATTCAGCAGTCAAGGTCCGTGAGTTTAAAGATCACCCACCTCTGGAGAATAAAGAAACCTCTGGGGATTCCTATGGGGATTCCTATAAGTTTAATCATTCATTTCTCTGGTGCATTTTCCTCCGGAGTGAAATTAATGCCTCAGCACAATTTCTCTGTATTGCCGCTGTTATTTAATTCATGATAACTTTCCCCCCATTCATCAGGTTTATATTTAAATCCGGTAGTGCGGAAGTTACATTGTAAATGATCACGGAGGTAAACCCTGCGCGACTGGATTCAGCTTAATGGAGAAATAAACCTGCGAACTGGTCTATGGTGGTGTGTGAGTACTGCAATAGGTGGAATATGATTTAAATTGGTGGCATCGTTCAGAACAATTGGGCGCATAGGAATAATAGCATTAATTACTCACAGATCTTGTACCTGATACTATTCACTACGTCCCGGCTTTAGGACTGGGAAATTGGCATGGTACAGAGAAATTGGCATGGCACCAATATTTCTTGATTCACTAATGACTCCACAAGCTCCAGGATTCATGCAGCTAAACTTTAAGTGCAATATTATAGAAACTAGCCGGTACTTAAATGATTGTGTGTGCAATCAACATTGGAAAAATATGAAAGGTAATACAGGTGCTCCCCTACTTATGATTTTACGATGACACAATAGCATGACTGTCATTTACTTTCATATAATGTGTTAAAGGTCATCACAAGCATCGTTGATTTTTCCAATAAACTTTGATAATTCCTCTAAGGTGAATTTTTTGTAGCCTCGTTGGTTAATCACATTTTCGGAAAGCTTACAGGGACTGTTGGGAGAGAGCAAGGTAGTGGGATCAGTATGAGGACTGATACAGTGCTGTCAATGTTAGACAAGGTACGTCTCCAATTAAGATTTTTTTTTCAACTTATGCTGGGTCTGCTGGAACGCAACCCTATCGTAAATTGAGGAGCACCTGTGATGTTCTTCTATCTAAAGCCAGCTTTAGATAAACTCTTATCATTCTGACAAATCCAGGTCTAAATCTAATTTTCCTCCAGCCTTTGAGCAAGCACTTCCACTGCTGCATCTTACTGATCACCTCCTCACCAATGAATCAGAAGACCATGGTGTATGGCACTCACTGCACAAGCAGTCTGAAAATGTGTACAAGCCTGTTCAACTTCATTTTACAAAATCAACAATCGGTTCCAGGCTCCCCAATGCTCTCTGTGGAGAAAAAATTGCCAGATTTTTACCCTTTTAATGCCCTTGGTTATGTTACATGGATGTAAGGGGGTTGGAGGGTTATGGGCAGGGAGTAGGTAGGTGGAACTAGTTGGAGTTTCATGTAAATCGGTGCGGACTAGAAGGGCCAATATGGCCTGTTTCCGTACTGTTATTGCTATATGGTTATTATATGGAATATGGTTGTGAGCTGTGGCACAAGGCATTTTACTTAAGGCAGAAGTAAAGGTTGAATATGTTTCAAGTTCTCTTGCAGAGGCTCTTGTGCTACAATGTCTGTTATGTACTCACTCTAACAAATTGGAGAGTTGTGCCCCATACAGACAAGCAGCTCCAACTGCATTTTAATAAGGTCTAACATATTCAAAACCCATGCAAATATGGTTTGTGTTTCATTTTACAATTTTTACACTAACACAAAGGAAAGTCAGATTGTTATTCATTTTATTAAAATCTAGTGATTGGTTATATGTAAAAGCATGGCAAGAGGATCAACTAAAACCTGCCTGGGATGGTCCCTTCTGTGTACTTTTAATTACAGACACCGCAGTAAGAACAAGAGAGAAAGGCTGGACCCACATTCAAAGAATTAATGACAAAGTGCCGTGATGTTACAATTTTATTTGTTTTTTTAATGGTTTATTCAGTTTTGTGTATTTTATTGCTGTTTTCAATGAGCTTTACATTTATCGTGGTTTATTCAGTTTTTGTGTATTTTATTGCTGTTTTCAATGAGCTTTACAATTATCGTGGTTTATTCAGTTTTTGTGTATTTTATTGCTGTTTTCAATGAGCTTTACATTTATCGTGGTTTATTCAGTTTTTGTTGTATTTTATTGCTGTTTTCAATGAGCTTTACAGTTATGGTGGTTTATTCAGTTATTGTTGTATTTTATTGCTGTTTTCAATGAGCTTTACAGTTATGGTGGTTTATTCAGTTATTGTTGTATTTTATTGCTGTTTTCAATGAGCTTTACAGTTATGGTGGTTTATTCAGTTATTGTTGTATTTTATTGATGTTTTTAATGAGCTTTACATTTATTGTTCATTGTTGTTTACTCATTTTTTTTGGAATATTGTTCGTTAATGTTTTAAATCCCCCCCTGGAATAGGGGCAGCAGAGGTTACAATTGGGCTCCTTTAGAATGTAGACAGGGCATAGAATTAATGTATAGTCATAGTGGGATATAAGGGATCCCAATACGGACCAGGGGAACTGAACAGCTTTAGTGGAGTACATCTAATTTGTATCGTAAGACAGACAGAATGGTAGTCAGGATTGTACATGTAGCAGAGAGAGAGAGAGTTGACACATA
Organism: Narcine bancroftii; assembly: GCF_036971445.1. Classification (NCBI taxonomy): domain Eukaryota; kingdom Metazoa; phylum Chordata; class Chondrichthyes; order Torpediniformes; family Narcinidae; genus Narcine; species Narcine bancroftii. The sequence continues at coordinate 155,484,031 of NC_091473.1, read as the reverse complement.
TGCTAATGTACACAGACAGGCTGCAACTCACAAGTTCAATGATACATATGCTAATGTTAGCAGACAAGCTGCAACACACAGTTAAATCACAAGAAACAATCCCCCCCCAGCTTGGTCACTTCTCATCACCCCGTGAAGGGGAGCACCAGTTACCAACAACGTGAGCTGCTTGACACTTTAATATCAGGCTCCAAACAGCCTTCGGAGTCGGTGGCCCTAGGGTTCGGGGCTGAAGAGGACATCAGATACTAGCCACAATTCAACGGAACCGCCTGACTACTGCTACTCGTTCGCTGCTGAAGGCAGCGCTTCTCACAGACTGCTACTCGTTCGCTGCTGAAGGCAGCGCTTCTCACAGCTACTTGTTCGCTGCTGAAGGCAGCGCTTCTCACAGCTACTTGTTCGCTGCTGAAGGCAGCGTCTCTCACAGACTTCGTCAGGACAACGCTTACAAAAGTCGGGTGGTTCAAAGACACTGCTTCAATATTTCAACGTGTGGGATGGACTAGACTCTTTACTGAGAACTGGAGCCTGATACTCGAAACCCTAATAAGCAGCTGGACTCACTACTCTGACCTTCATGGTGCTCCCCTACCTAAAGACTTTACACAGACATTACAATTCGGTTATTGACCAGCTGGGAAAAACTACACCTTACACTTGAAAGATCAGTGTTACTGATCTAAAAGAAAAGTGAGGAAGGGAGGGGGGGGGGGATCAGTCACACTGACACTAGTAGCCAAAGATCAGTAACACTGATCATGGTGAAAGATCAGTATTACTGATCTAAAAGAAAAGTGAGGATTGTGAGAGATGGGAAAATTGATCTAAAATTATGAACATGGAAGAAACTGAAGTTCATCAGTAAAATGGCTGAAACCAGTTCAAACAGGATAAGCTTGGGGCTTAGGATGCAGGAAAGCAGAGTCAGCACAATTAACATAAGAATCTTCTAGTCTTTGTAACAAGACCATAGCACTAAGATAAGGAATGGTAAGGTACAATAGAATGTAGGAAGTTGAGGTAGTCTGGATCAGATAAGGGTCTCCTAGCCCTGGACAGAAGTACCAAGTCATACATTTCTAATTAGCTAACCATACACAGATTTATACATATGAAATTAGCCAACCCTAGATAGAATGAGTCAACTCTGCATATTAAGAGACTGTAGCCCAGAGAATCAGGAAGGTGTGAATAAGGACAATGACATGATGGGGCACCCACAGGATACCCCCTGGTCCTCCAAGTGTACTGAAACTGCACGTAGGCAGGAAGGATTACCTATGCCAAACCCATCCAGGGGGGCAGAAGAATGTAAGGGGGAGGGCATTCTGATACTGAAATTGACTGTATAAAAGTTGGGTGAGCCCCAGTATGTGTGTGTATTCCCAGGGTAAGGGGAAGCACCCAACTTTGCATTGTTGTAGTAATAAATGTTCTTTGTTCTCAATTTGTGTCTCGAGCAATTTCTTTAAAGGTACTTTAATTCCTAACAAGGGGGAGGGCATTCTGATACTGAAATTGACTGTATAAAAGTTGGGTGAGCCCCAGTATGTGTGTGTATTCCCAGGGTAAGGGGAAGCACCCAACTTTGCATTGTTGTAGTAATAAATGTTCTTTGTTCTCAATTTTTGTCTCGAGCAATTTCTTTAATGGTACTTTAATTCCTAACAAATGGGGGCTCGTCCGGGATCACACTCCCTCCACTGACAGAGTGCCCCGACGACGAGAGTAGGTGCACCCCGGCTGATTCAGCTGGACTCACGGGCGACGGGTGGCTGGTCAGTGGAAGAAGCGAGTGATATCCGAGAAGAGGCATTGAGAACAAACGGCGGAAGGACGCGCGCTAGAGCAGTACTGCCAGAACTCGGTAAGAGTATTTTACTTGTTCCTAAGTATGGGAATAGCGGGCAGTAGAGATGAGAGTCCTGACACAGGACGTGACCACCAGATAGCTACGTACAGCCCGCTTGGGTTGATGTTATCTGAGTGGGGCACAGGAAAGACCCGCGGTAAAGACAAACTGACGATGGTCAGGTATTGTTGTAATGAATGGGTGAGATACCCGGTTAAAGGGAGCTCCGTGTACTGGCCAAAATTCGGATCCGAGGATGAATGGATGTGTGAAGCTTTGAACTTATGGCTCTATCAAAACCAGCCAGACAATGTTGAGAGCAGGGAATATGCAGCCTGCTGGCTCAAGGGATCCATTGAACAGCTGGTTTTGAATGAGAAAGAATTCAGGGATAAGAGAGAGGAGGAACCTCTTGTCCCTGAACCACAGGGTTGGGATGTGTTACATTCCCTCCCTCCACCCTATGTTCCTCCTATGCCGGCTCCTATCTTTCCTTCCCCTCCTATTGCCTACCCTTCTGCCCCTCCCCCTCCTCCTCCCATACCACTAGAGAAGAGAGAGGAGAACCGGAGTGGTATGGTGACTCGCTCACAAAGCGCTCGATTACCACCCCCGTTAACAGTAGAGGTAGAGCATTGTTACTCCGAACAGCGTGAGACCCCTCAGGAAGAAGTGGCAGAACCTTGCGATGTATTCCTCAGGGAACAGGAAAACAAATCAAAGAAACCAGAAATTAGCTGGATGCGACCCCTACGGGAGGTTCCCGTAGGAGAAGGTCTTGGGTTCGTAAATGTGCCCCTGACCAGCACTGAAGTACGTAATTTTAAGAAAGAATTAATCTCCCTGATAGAAGATCCCCAGGGATGTGCCGAACAGTTAGACCAATTTTTGGGACCAAATTTGTATACTTGGGAGGAATTAACAGCCATTTTTAAAACCTTGTTTACCTTAGATGAGCGGGGAATGATCCGACAGGCAGGCATTAAAGCATGGGATAAGGAACACCAAGGGGGACACGAGGCGATCCCTGGAGAAGCCAAATTCCCTCTCACAAAACCTAATTGGGACAAAAATACCAGTGCTGGCCGCACACTGATGGATGAGTATAGGATAAATTTGATCAGAGGAATCAAGGATTCTGTCCCCAAAGGACAAAACTTTAAAAAAGCCTTTGAGGTTCCCCAAGGTCCTGAGGAGACCCCCTCTGCATTTCTCAATCGACTGCGCACGGCAATTCAACAATTGGTTCTAACGGGTTTCGTTACCAACTCAGCCCCAGACATCCGAAGAAAGTTACAAAAGACAGAAAATTGGCATGAGCAAGGAATTACTCAGTTACTACAGATTGCTCAGAGAGCATTTGTACAGAGGGCAGAGGATAAACAAAAAGGGAAAGCTAAAATTCTATTACAGACAGTTAAAGGAATAGTAGCTGACCACCACCAAAAAGAGGGGAGCCAAGGGTGGGGAGGTGGAGACCCCAGCAGATGGAGGAGTAGAGGAGGATTCCGGGGACGACGTATACCCCCTAGAAATTTTGGGAAAGATTGGGAAACGGGACCCCTCATTTGTTTTCATTGTAAAAAGGAAGGGCACTTTAAAAAGGAATGCCCACTGCGAGCAATGGACACACGTTCCTATGCCTTGATGGAAGCTGATCACGAATAGGGGGGTCACGGTTCTCAATTAATACATACCGTGGGGCTGCAAGGAGAACCGTTAGTTAATTTATGCATAGGACCTCACGGGGATAAGATGACATTTCTGGTCGATTCTGGAGCTGCCCGATCTAGCGTTCTATACCAACCGAAGGGGGTGAAAATAGAAGGGACAGTCACAGTTTCTGGGGTAGGAGGTAGAGACTTTCCAGTCCCAGTATTGCGAGAAGTCAGTATTCAAATGGGAGATAAGATCATAACTGAGGATCTTCTATTACTTCCCCAAGCCGGAGTATGCTTGCTAGGGAGGGATCTACAGGACCAATTGGCTATCGGTACTCGACCTCTACAATCAGGCATTGGAGTTCAATTCTATGTTTTAAACGAAGAAGATCGCAAACTAATAAATCCAAGAGTATGGGCAGGGAAGGGAAATAGAGGAATCCTTGATATTCCTCCGCTACAAGTCACGCTAAAAGATCCTCAACGAATTGTTAGACAGAAACAGTACCCAATTCCGATGGCTGGCCGGAAAGGCTTACAGCCCGTAATTGACCAGTTGATTCAAGACGGTATACTCGAACCCTGTATGTCTCCCTTTAATACCCCGATTTTACCTGTTCAAAAGCCAGACGGCACTTACCGCCTAGTACAGGACATGAGGGAGCTTAACAAATTCATTCTTGCCCGTCACCCGGTTGTACCCAACCCGTATACCATCATGAGTAAAATTGACCCCCATAATCAATGGTTTAGTGTCATTGATTTAAAGGATGCATTCTGGACTTGTCCATTGGCCACAGAAAGCAGAGACATGTTCGCCTTTGAATGGGAGAACCCCTTTACTGGCCGTAAAAACCAATACCGGTGGACAGTCCTTCCCCAAGGCTTTACCGAATCGCCCAATTTATTTGGTCAAGTCTTAGAGCGGGTATTAGATGAAGCTCCTAAGATAGAAAATTGCCAACTCATACAGTATGTGGATGACTTGCTAATTACTGCAAGAACACAGGAATTAGCTAAAGATTTTACAGTGGCACTTTTAAACTTTCTGGAGAAGAAAGGTCTGAGAGTCAGTGAGTCTAAATTACAATTTGTGCAAACTGAGGTCAAATACTTAGGTCATCTAGTTAGTCAAGGAACCAGGAAAATTAGCCCAGAAAGAATAACTGGTATTATACAGATCCCCCCTCCCAAAAATACTCAAGAACTCAGGAAATTCCTTGGGTTAGTGGGATTCTGTAGAATATGGATAGAGAATTATTCGATTCTGGTCAAATTTCTTTATGATAAGATTTCCAGTATAACATCCCAAACCCTTGACTGGACGGATGAAGAGATTGAAAAATTCAACTTTGTTAAACGATGCCTAACGAGTGCCCCAGTTTTACCGTTGCCAGATCTAAACAAAACCTTTGATTTGTACACTAATACCAAAGCTGGAACAGCCACCGGCGTGCTCACACAGAGCAAGGCTGGCTATAGACAACCAGTGGCTTTCCTGTCAAAGCTTTTAGACCCCGTTTGTCGCGGCTGGCCAGAATGTATACAAGCTGTCGCAGCCACTGCAATTTTGGTAGAGGAAGGACGAAAGATTACTTTCGGTGCCCCTATGACAGTGCATACCCCTCATACAGTCCGCAATATTCTATTACAGCGGGCTGGAAGGTGGCTCACGGATTCGAGAATCCTAAAATACGAAACGATATTAATGGACAGCAATGATTTGACCTTAATTACAACCAAAACTCTCAACCCAGCAACCTTCCTCATCTCCCCAGCTAGTGACCAGCCTTTGGACAGTTTAGAACATTCGTGCTCAGAGGTTATCGACTTACAAACAAAAATTAGGGAAGACCTAACCGATGTCCCTTTAACTGAAGGGGAAAAACTGTTTATTGATGGTTCTTCACGTTGTATTGCAGGTACCCGCTATAGCGGGTATAGCGTAGTGGACGGTAAACAGGAACTTGTGATCGAAGCTGGTCGCCTCCCCGGCCATTAGTCAGCACAATCCTGTGAGTTATATGCCCTCTGTAGAGCACTCCACGAACTAGAAAACAAGGTAGGAACGATCTACACTGATTCTAAATATGCTTTTGGGGTAGTCCACACCTTCGGTAAGATATGGAAGGAAAGAGGGATGATAACTGGCAAAGGACAAAAGTTAGCTCACGAACAGTTAATCACCCGATCCCTGGAGGCTTTAGCACTCCCGTCCGATATTGCCATTGTACATGTGCGTGGACATCAGACTGGTAACAGTCCTGAAGCTAGAGGAAACAGGCAGGCTGATGCCGCTGCCAAACAGGCGGCATTAGCAGAAAAGATTCATTTATACCAGCTACTACCCACGCCAATAGAGATTAAAAAGAATCCCATCTTTACACGGGAAGAAGAGGTTGCAATGAGAGATCAGGGATTTTGCCAGACTGCCGACGGGTTGTGGTGGACAGTAGACGGACGGCAAGTTATTAACAAAGCCATAGCCCGCCAAATCATAGATCAGTTACATCAACAAACACATTGGGGAACCCAGTCCCTTATAGATGCTTTTACACGTTCCCTTCACTGCCTTGGCATATACAATATTACTAAATCTGCTACTCGATCTTGTCCCATTTGTCAAAGGGTTAATAAGAAATCGATGCGCCAAGTAATACCTGGCGGTCGCGACATTGCCGTTCGCCCGTTCCAGCGCATACAGATAGACTTTACTGAACTTCCTAAGATTGGCATTTACAAATTCCTCCTTGTCATGGTTGATCATTTCACAAGATGGGTTGAAGCTTTTCCTACCCCGAATGATCGTGCCAACACTGTCATCCGAATACTTATTGAAGGTATCATTCCACGATACGGTATGATGCAGACCATTGATTCAGATAGAGGTACGCATTTCACCTCTAAGATTCTACAGGGTGTCTGCAAGAGCTTAGGAATAGAATGGCAACTACATACCCCATGGCATCCCCAAAGCTCGGGGCGAGTCGAGCGTATGAATCAAACATTGAAACTCCAACTCACTTGACTTCATGAAGAAACTGGTCTGTCCTGGATTAAATCATTGCTGTTAGCGCTGATTAGAATTAGGACAGCACCTCGTAAAGACCTCGCAGTCTCACCGTATGAGATGATGTTTGGACTCCCATTTATGGGATATCACACTGATTCTCCCATTCCTGGAGCTAATGACCAATACATTTCTAAATTTTTACGAGGACTTTCTACTTCCATCCAAGATTTAAAGCAAAAAGGACTCTTAGCCCAAACACCACCCTTAGACTTTCCTATACATTCTATTAAACCTGGTGATTGGGTTTATATAAAAGCATGGCAAGAAGATCAACTAAAACCTGCCTGGGATGGTCCCTTCTGTGTACTTTTAATTACAGACACCGCAGTAAGAACAAGAGAGAAAGGCTGGACCCACATTCAAAGGGTTAAACCAGCTTCTGAACCACAACACCACGACACACAGATTCAAACCCCAACCTGGCGTGCAGTTCCTCATCCATCAGACCTGAAACTTACACTGCGCCGTGACAAAGTGCCGTAATTTTACTTGTTTTTTATGATTATTCGGTTATTGTTGTATTTTACTTGTCTTTTGATTATTCAGTTATTGTTGTATTTTATTGCAGTTTTCAATGAGCTTGACATTTATTGTGGTTTTATTCAGTTCTTATTGTATTTTATTGCAGTTTTCAATGAGCTTTACATTTATTGTGCTTTATTCAGTTCTTATTGTATTTTAATGCTGTTTTTAATGAGCTTTACATTTATTGTGCTTTATTCAGTTCTCATTGTATTTTATTGCAGTTTTCAATGAGCTTTACATTTATTGTGGTTAATTCAGTTCTTGTCTTTTATTGCTGTTTTTTTTTAATGAGCTTTACATGTATTGTTCATTGTTGTTTACTAATTTCTTTGGAATATTGTTCGTTAATGTTTTAAGCCCCCCTGGAATAGGGGCAGCAGAGGTTACAATTCAGCTCCTTTAGAATGTAGACAGGGCATAGATTTAATGTATAGTCATAATGGGATATAAGGGATCCCAATACGGACCAGGGGAATTAAACAGCTTTAGTGGAGTACATCTAATTTGTATCATAGCCTACACAGGTATTAGAGACAAGAGTTTTGAGGCGATAGCACAAAGGACATGGTGGGACAAAGACAGACAGAATGGTAGTCAGGATTGTACATGTAACAGAGAGAGAGAGAGTTAATACATATGCTAATGTTAGCAGACAAGCTGCAACACACAGTTAAATCACAAGAAACAACCCCCCCCAGCTTGGTCACTTTTCATCACCCCATGAAAGGGAGCACCAGTTTCCAACAACGTGAGCTGCTTGACACTTTAATATCAGGCTCCAAACAGCCTTCGGAGATCGGTGGCCCTAGGGTTCGGGGCTGAAGAGGACATCAGATACTAGCCACAATTCAACGGAACCGCCTGACTACTGCTACTCGTTCGCTGTTGAAGGCAGCGCTTCTCATAGACTGCTACTCGTTCGCTGCTGAAGGCAGCGCTTCTCATAGACTGCTACTCGTTCGCTGCTGAAGGCAGCGCTTCTCATAGACTGCTACTTGTTCGCTGCTGAAGGCAGCGTCTCTCACAGACTTCGTCGGGACAACACTTACAAAGGTCGTGTGCTTCAAAGACACTGCTTCAATATTTCAACGTATGGGATGGACTAGACTCTTTACTGAGAACTGGAGCCTGATACTCGAAACCCTAATAAGCAGCTGGACTCACTCCCCTGACCTTCATGGTGCTCCCCTACCTAAAGACTTTACACAGACATTACAATTCGGTTATTGACCAGCTGGGTAAAACTACACCTTACACTTGAAAGATCAGTGTTACTGATCTAAAAGAAAAGTGAGGAAAGGGGGGGGGGGGGGGGGGGGGATCAGTCACACTGACACTAGTAACCAAAGATCAGTAACACTGATCATGGTGAAAGATCAGTATTACTGATCTAAAAGAAAAGTGAGGATTGTGAGAGATGGGAAAATTGACCTAAAATTATGAACATGGAAGAAACTAAAGTTCATCAGTAAAATGGCTGAAACCAGTTCAAACAGGATAAGTTTGGGGCTTAGGATGCAGGAAAGCAGAGTCAGCACGATTAACATAAGAATCTTCTATCCTTTGTGACAAGACCATAGGACTAAGATAAGGAATGGCAGGGTACAATAGAATGTAGGAAGTTGAGGTAGTCTGGATCAGATAAGGGTCTCCTAGCCCTGGACAGAAGTACCAAGTCATACATTTCTAATTAGCTAACCATACACAGATTTATACATATGAAATTAGCCAACCCTAGATAGAATGAGTCAACTCTGCATATCAAGAGACTGTAGCCCAGAGAATCAGGAAGGTGTGAATAAGGACAATGACATGATGGGGCACCCACAGGATACCCCCTGGTCCTCCAAGTGTACTGAAACTGCACGTAGGCAGGAAGAATTACCTATGCCAAACCCATCCAGGGGGCAGAAGAATGTAAGGGGGAGGGCATTCTGATACTGAAATTGACTGTATAAAAGTTGGGTGAGCCCCAGTATGTGTGTGTATTCCCAGGGTAAGGGGCAGCACCCAACTTTGCATTGTTGTAGTAATAAATGTTCTTTGTTCTCAATTTTTGTCTCGAGCAATTTCTTTAAAGGTACTTTAATTCCTAACACCGCAACAAATTGGTATGATTTTTCTCTCCCTCAGTCGAGGGAGTTTGGGGGGGGGAATTATGGGGAGGGGGGATGGAATATAGTTTTTTTGGGAGGTTGGTTTCTTTTGTTTACTATGTATTTTATATATTCATAAATAAAGTTTAAAAAAAGATACACAACCAGTGTTTCAGGCTTGAGCCCTTTATCAGGGCTACGAGTATCTGTACTCTATAAAGGTTCACTGCTTGATCAGCTGAGCTTCTCCAGCATTTGTGTCCTTACAGAATTTGGTTGAGTTACTATATGTGGACATCAGGTCATTTTTTCACCCTTAAACTGTCCATCCACACAGACAGGAACTTGAAACATTTCTTCTTTTTCACACAACTACCCCCATTTGGTGAAGTGTGTGGAATATTAGCTGTAGAATATCTTGTTCTGGGAATTATGATGAAGAAACCATCACACAGACTTTGCCAGAAAGCTGGGAAAGAGAGTTAAAAAGCACATTCCAGACAGGAATCAATTCTCACCTCCTCTACTGAGCCATACATATCCAAATGCCTGCCTGATCTTCAAAACAATGGTGCAAATTGTTAGACCTGATCCAAAGGCTGCAATAAGCCCCTAGCACCACTCAGACCCTGAATGGCATTGTTTCTGCTTTAAAGTTTTGAGAAACCAGTAACACTGATCATTGTGTGAGATCAGTATTACTGATCTAAAAGAAAAGTGAGGATTGTGAGAGATGAGAAAAACTGACATTGCAATATGAACATGAAGAAATTAAGAAAATAAAATTGATACAAAAGTAAACGAATGAAGCCAGTGCAAACAACATGAGACATGGATATTAGAAGGCAGGAAGCTGACACTGACTGAGTAAGATAAGAATCTCCTACAGCAGCAAGTTCACTGAATGAAGGAGAGAAGGACAGACAATTGAGAATAGAAGTAGAGTTAGTCTGAACGAGATAAGGGTCTCCAAGCCCCAGATAGAATTAGCAAGGCTTGCATAAATAATTAGAAAACCTTAGACAGTATTAGCCAGTTCTACATATATAATTAGTAAGCCATACACAGATTTATCAAGTTATGCATATTTAATTAGTAAACCCTAGACAGGATTAGCGAACTCTGCATATGAAGGGACTGTAGCTCTGAGAGTTAGAAAGGTGTGAATGGGGACAAGGGCAAGGTTGTGAATAGGACAATGGGGATAATGACATGAGAAGACACCGACAGGTCACCCCCTGGTCCTCCAAGTGCACAGAAACAGCACGTAATGCCAAATCTCTCCAGCAGGAGGCAGAAGAATGTAAGGGGGGGGTTATTCCTATACTGAGATAAACTGTATAAAAGTTGGGTGAGCCCCAGTGTATGTGTGTATTCCCAAGGTAAGGGGAAGCACCCAACTTTGCATTGTTGTTTAATAAATGTTCTTTGTTCTCAATTTTTGTCTCGAGCAATTTCTTTAAAGGTAATTCTGTTTCTAACAAAGTGAACAATTTAAGACTGCTATGAAATTAAGACACTTGGGTAAATTGGAAACCAAAAAACAGGCAGGCAGAGAATGATTACTAATGTGAACTGTGGGCAACTCTTCCAGACTCCTGTTGATTTTTTTGTGTTCCCTAACCCTAACTGGTACATGAGATTAGATGACCAACAAGAAGTCCTTTCCAAGTCTTTAGGAAGAGGATATGCAAAATGTAAAATACAGTGGCAGATAGAACAGTAACAGGTCATAACAAACCCTGACCATCTGAAACAGGTCATGGGAATATAAATTATTTCAGTAATGTAGAAATGACTGCAAAAGCTGAGAAATTAGGAATTCATCAATTGAGGCAAAGATGGGATGGAGATTTGAACATAGAAAATGGACTGATCGTTATAAATGAGATAGACTGGTTCAATACAATTTTATTCACCAGACACCTCAAAAGAAAATAAATGGAATCGGATTTGTTTCAAATGTTAACAAGTCATTAGTACTTTTCTGCATTTGACTTGGCAATGTCCTAAAGTTGGGCCTGTTAGGAATTAAAGTACCTTTAAGGAAATTGCTCGAGACAAAAATTGAGAACAAAGAACATTTATTACTACAACAATGCAAAGTTGGGTGCTTCCCCTTACCCTGGGAATACACACACATACTGGGGCTCACCCAACTTTTATACAGTCAATTTCAGTATCAGAATGCCCTCCCCCTTACATTCTTCTGCCCCCCTGGATGGGTTTGGCATAGGTAATCCTTCCTGCCTACGTGCAGTTTCAGTACACTTGGAGGACCAGGGGGTATCCTGTGGGTGCCCCATCATGTCATTGTCCTTATTCACACCTTCCTGATTCTCTGGGCTACAGTCTCTTGATATGCAGAGTTGACTCATTCTATCTAGGGTTGGCTAATTTCATATGTATAAATCTGTGTATGGTTAGCTAATTAGAAATGTATGACTTGGTACTTCTGTCCAGGGCTAGGAGACCCTTATCTGATCCAGACTACCTCAACTTCCTACATTCTATTGTACCTTACCATTCCTTATCTTAGTCCTATGGTCTTGTCACAAAGACTAGAAGATTCTTATGTTAATCGTGCTGACTCTGCTTTCCTGCATCCTAAGCCCCAAGCTTATCCTGTTTGAACTGGTTACAGCCATTTTACTGATGAACTTTAGTTTCTTCCATGTTCATAATTTTAGACTAATTTTCCCATCTCTCACAATCCTCACTTTTCTTTTAGATCAGTAATACTGATCTTTCACCATGATCAGTGTTACTGATCTTTGGTTACTAGTGTCAGTGTGACTGATCCCCCCCCCCCCCCTTTCCTCACTTTTCTTTTAGATCAGTAACACTGATCTTTCAAGTGTAAGGTGTAGTTTTTCCCAGCTGGTCAATAACCGAATTGTAATGTCTGTGTAAAGTCTTTAGGTAGGGGAGCACCATGAAGGTCAGAGTAGCGAGTCCAGCTGCTTATTAGGGTTTCGAGTATCAGGCTCCAGTTCTCAGTAAAGAGTCTAGTCCATCCCACACGTTGAAATATTGAAGCAGTGTCTTTGAACCACCCGACTTTTGTAAGCGTTGTCCTGACGAAGTCTGTGAGAGACGCTGCCTTCAGCAGCGAACGAGTAGCAGTCTGTGAGAAGCGCTGCCTTCAGCAGCGAACGAGTAGCAGTCTGTGAGAAGCGCTGCCTTCAGCAGCGAACGAGTAGCAGTAGTCAGGCGGTTCCGTTGAATTGTGGCTAGTGTCTGATGTCCTCTTCAGCCCCGAACCCTAGGGCCACCGATCTCCGAAGGCTGTCTGGAGCCTGATATTAAAGTGTCAAGCAGCTCACGTTGTTGGTAACTGGTGCTCCCCTTCACGGGGTGATGAAAAGTGACCAAGCTGGGGGGGGATTGTTTCTTGTGATTTAACTGTGTGTTGCAGCCTGTCTGTGTACATTAGCATATGTATTAACTCTCTCTCTCTGCTACATGTACAATCCTGACTACCATTCTGTCTGTCTTTGTCCCACCATGTCCTTTGTGCTATCGCCTCAAAACTCTTGTCTCTAATACCTGTGTAGGCTACGATACATATTAGATGTACTCCACTAAAGCTGTTCAGTTCCCCTGGTCCGTATTGGGATCCCTTATATCCCACTATGACTATACATTAAATCTATGCCCTGTCTATATTCTAAAGGAGCCCAATTGTAACCTCTGCTGCCCCTATTCCAGGGGGGGGACTTAAAACATTAATGAACAATATTCCAAAAAAATGAGTAAACAACAATGAACAATAAATGTAAAGCTCATTAAAAACAGCAATAAAATACAACAATAACTGAATAAACCACCATAACTGTAAAGCTCATTGAAAACAGCATTAAAAAACAATAACTGAATAAACCACAATAACTGTAAAGCTCATTGAAAACAGCAATAAAATACAACAAGAACGGAATAAACCACCATAACTGTAAAGCTCATTGAAAACAGCATTAAAATACAACAAGAACTGAATAAACCACCATAACTGTAAAGCTCATTGAAAACAGCATTAAAATACAACAATAACTGAATAAACTACCATAACTGTAAAGCTCATTGAAAACAGCTTTAAAATACAACAATAACTGAATAAACCAAAAAAAAACGAGTAACATTACGGCACTTTGTCACGGCGCAGTGTAAGTTTCAGGTCTGATGGATGAGGAACCGCACGCCAGGTTGGGGTTTGAATCTGTGTGTCGTGGTGTTGTGGTTCAGAAGCTGGTTTAACTCTTTGAATGTGGGTCCAGCCTTTCTCTCTTGTTCTTACTGCGGTGTCTGTAATTAAAAGTACACAGAAGGGACCATCCCAGGCAGGTTTTAGTTGATCTTCTTGCCATGCTTTTACATAAACCCAATCACCAGGTTTAATAGAATGTATAGGAAAGTCTAAGGGTGGTGTTTGGGCTAAGAGTCTTTTTTGCTTTAAATCTTGGATGGAAGTAGAAAGTCCTCGTAAAAATTTAGAAATGTATTGGTCATTAGCTTCAGGAATGGGAGAATCAGTGTGGTACCCCATAAATGGGAGTCCAAACATCATCTCATACGGTGAGACTGCAAGGTCTTTACGAGGTGCTGTCCGAATTCTAATCAGCGCTAACGGTAATGATTTAATCCAGGACAGACCAGTCTCTTCATGAAGTCGAGTGAGTTGGAGTTTCAATGTTTGATTCATACGTTCGACTCGCACCGAACTTTGGGGATGCCATGGGGTATGTAGTTGCCATTCTATTCCTAAGGTCTTGCAGACACCCTGTAGAATCTTAGAGGTGAAATGCGTACCTCTATCTGAATCAATGGTCTGCATCATACCGTATCGTGGAATGACACATTCAATAAGTATTCGGATGACAGTGTTGGCACGATCATTCGGGGTAGGAAAAGCTTCAACCCATCTTGTGAAATGATCGACCATGACAAGGAGAAATTTGTAAATGCCAATCTTAGGAAGTTCAGTAAAGTCTATTTGTATGCGCTGGAACGGGCGAACGGCAATGTCGCGACCGCCAGGTATTACTTGGCGCATCGATTTCTTATTAACCCTTTGACAAATGGGACAAGATCGAGTAGCAGATTTAGTAATATTATATATGCCAGGGCAGTGAAGGGAACGTGTAAAAGCATCTATAAGGGACTGGGTTCCCCAATGTGTTTGTTGATGTAACTGATCTATGATTTGGCGGGCTATGGCTTTGTTAATAACTTGCCGTCCGTCTACTGTCCGCCACAACCTGTCGGCAGTCTGGCAAAATCCCTGATCTCTCATTGCGACCTCTTCTTCCCGTGTAAAGATGGGATTCTTTTTAATCTCTATTGGCGTGGGTAGTAGCTGGTATAAATGAATCTTTTCTGCTAATGCCGCCTGTTTGGCAGCTGCATCAGCCTGCCTGTTTCCTCTAGCTTCAGGACTGTTACCAGTCTGATGTCCACGCACATGTACAATGGCAATATCGGACGGGAGTGCTAAAGCCTCCAAGGATTGGGTAATTAACTGTTCATGAGCTAACTTTTGTCCTTTGCCAGTTATCATCCCTCTTTCCTTCCATATCTTACCGAAGGTATGGACTACCCCAAAAGCATATTTAGAATCAGTGTAGATCGTTCCTACCTTGTTCTCTAGTTCGTGGAGTGCTCTACAGAGGGCATATAACTCACAGGATTGTGCTGACCAATGGCCAGGGAGGCGACCAGCTTCGATCACCAGTTCCTGTTTACCGTCCACTACGCTATACCCGCTATAGCGGGTTCCTGCAATACAACGTGAAGAACCATCAATAAACAGTTTTTCCCCTTCAGTTAAAGGGACATCGGTTAGGTCTTCCCTAATTTTTGTTTGTAAGTCGATAACCTCTGAGCACGAATGTTCTAAATTGTCCAAAGGCTGGTCATTAGCGGGGGAGATGAGGAAGGCTGCTGGGTTGAGAGTTTTGGTTGTAATTAAGGTCAAATCATTGCTGTCCATTAGTATCGTTTCGTATTTTAGGATTCTCGAATCCGTGAGCCACCTTCCAGCCCGCTGTAATAGAATATTGCGGACTGTATGAGGGGTATGCACTGTCATAGGGGCACCGAAAGTAATCTTTCGTCCTTCTTCCACCAAAATTGCAGTGGCTGCGACAGCTTGTATACATTCTGGCCAGCCGCGACAAACGGGGTCTAAAAGCTTTGACAGGAAAGCCACTGGTTGTCTATAGCCAGCCTTGCTCTGTGTGAGCACGCCGGTGGCTGTTCCAGCTTTGGTATTAGTGTACAAATCAAAGGTTTTGTTTAGGTCGGGCAGCGCTAAAACTGGGGCACTCGTTAGGCACCGTTTAACAAAGTTGAATTTTTCAATCTCTTCATCCGTCCAGTCAAGGGTTTCGGGTCTTATACTGGAAATCTTATCATAAAGAAATTTGACCAGAATCGAATAATTCTCTATCCATATTCTACAGAATCCCACTAACCCGAGGAATTTCCTGAGTTCTTGAGCATTTTTGGGAGGGGGGATCTGTATAATACCAGTTATTCTTTCTGGGCTAATTTTCCTGGTTCCTTGACTAACTAGATGACCTAAGTATTTGACCTCGGTTTGCACAAATTGTAATTTAGACTCACTGACTCTCAGACCTTTCTTCTCCAGAAAGTTTAAAAGTGCCACTGTAAAATCTTTAGCTAATTCCTGTGTTCTTGCAGTAATTAGCAAGTCATCCACATACTGTATGAGTTGGCAATTTTCTATCTTAGGAGCTTCATCTAATACCCGCTCTAAGACTTGACCAAATAAATTGGGCGATTCGGTAAAGCCTTGGGGAAGGACTGTCCACCGGTATTGGTTTTTACGGCCAGTAAAGGGGTTCTCCCATTCAAAGGCGAACATGTCTCTGCTTTCTGTGGCCAATGGACAAGTCCAGAATGCATCCTTTAAATCAATGACACTAAACCATTGATTATGGGGGTCAATTTTACTCATGATGGTATACGGGTTGGGTACAACCGGGTGACGGGCAAGAATGAATTTGTTAAGCTCCCTCATGTCCTGTACTAGGCGGTAAGTGCCATCTGGCTTTTGAACAGGTAAAATCGGGGTATTAAAGGGAGACATACAGGGTTCGAGTATACCGTCTTGAATCAACTGGTCAATTACGGGCAGTAAGCCTTTCCGGCCAGCCATCGGAATTGGGTACTGTTTCTGTCTAACAATTCGTTGAGGATCTTTTAGCGTGACTTGTAGCGGAGGAATATCAAGGATTCCTCTATTTCCGTTCCCTGCCCATACTCTTGGATTTATTAGTTTGCGATCTGCTTCGTTTAAAACATAGAATTGTAATAGAAGATCCTCAATTATGATCTTATCTCCCATTTGAATACTGACTTCTCGCAATACCGGGACTGGAAAGTCTCGACCTCCTACCCCAGAAACTGTAACTGTCCCTTCTATTTTCACCCCCTTAGGTTGATATAGAACGCTAGATCGGGCAGCTCCAGAATCGACCAGAAATGTCATCTTATCCCTGTGGGGTCCTATGCATAAATTAACTAACGGTTCTCCTTGCAGCCCCACGGTATGTATTAATTGAGAACCGTGACCCCCCCCTATTCGTGATCAGCTTCCATCAAGGCATAGGAACGTGTGTCCATTGCTCGCAGTGGGCATTCCTTTTTAAAGTGCCCTTCCTTTTTACAATGAAAACAAATGAGGGGTCCCGTTTCCCAATCTTTCCCAAAATTTCTAGGGGGCATACGTCGTCCCCGGAATCCTCCTCTACTCCTCCATCTGCTGGGGTTTCCACCTCCCCACCCTTGGCTCCCCTCTTTTTGGTGGTGGTCAGCTACTATTCCTTTAACTGTCTGTAATAGAATTTTAGCTTTCCCTTTTTGTTTATCCTCTGCCCTCTGTACAAATGCTCTCTGAGCAATCTGCAGTAACTGGGTAATTCCTTGCTCATGCCAATTTTCTGTCTTTTGTAACTTTCTTCGGATGTCTGGGGCTGAGTTGGTAACGAAACCCGTTAGAACCAATTGCTCCCCTGCTGGGGATTCTATGTCGAGACCCCCGTATTGTTGAATTGCCGTGCGCAATCTATTGAGAAATGCAGAGGGGGTCTCCTCAGGACCTTGGGGTACCTCAAAGGCTTTTTTAAAGTTCTGTCCTTTGGGGACAGAATCCTTGATTCCTCTGATCAAATTTATCCTATATTCCTCCATCAGTGTGCGGCCAGCACTGGTATTTTTGTCCCAATTAGGTTTTGTGAGAGGGAATTTGGCTTCTCCAGGGATCGCCTCGTGTCCCCCTTGGTGTTCCTTATCCCATGCTTTAATGCCTGCCTGTCGGATCATTCCCCGCTCATCTAAGGTAAACAAGGTTTTAAAAATGGCTGTTAATTCCTCCCAAGTATACAAATTTGGTCCCAAAAATTGGTCTAACTGTTCGGCACATCCCTGGGGATCTTCTATCAGGGAGATTAATTCTTTCTTAAAATTACGTACTTCAGTGCTGGTCAGGGGCACATTTACGAACCCAAGACCTTCTCCTACGGGAACCTCCCGTAGGGGTCGCATCCAGCTAATTTCTGGTTTCTTTGATTTGTGTTCCTGTTCCCTGAGGAATACATCGCAGGGTTCTGCCACTTCTTCCTGAGGGGTCTCACGCTGTTCTGAGTAACAATGCTCTACCTCTACTGTTAACGGAGGTGGTAATCGAGCGCTTTGTGAGCGAGTCACCATACCACTCCGGTTCTCCTCTCTCTTCTCTAGTGGTAGGGGAGGAGGAGGGGGAGGTGCAGAAGGGTAGGTAATAGGAGGGGGAGGAAAGATAGGAGTTGGCATAGGAGGAACATAGGGTGGAGGGAGGGAATGTAACACATCCCAACCCTGTGGTTCAGGGACAAGAGGTTCCTCCTCTCTCTTATTCCTGAATTCTTTCTCATTCAAAACCAGCTGTTCAATGGATCCCTTGAGCCAGCAGGCTGCATATTCCCTGCTCTCAACATTGTCTGGCTGGTTTTGATAGAGCCATAAGTTCAAAGCTTCACACATCCATTCATCCTCGGATCCGAATTTTGGCCAGTACACGGAGCTCCCTTTAACCGGGTATTTAACCCATTCATTACAACAATACCTGACCATCGTCAGTTTGTCTTTACTGCGGGTCTTTCCTGTGCCCCACTCAGATAACATCAACCCAAGCGGGCTGTACGTAGCTATCTGGTGGTCACGTCCTGTGTCAGGACTCTCATCTCTACTGCCCGCTATTCCCATGCTTAGGAACAAGTAAAATACTCTTACCGAGTTCTGGCAGTACTGCTCTAGCGCGCGTCCTTCCGCCGTTTGTTCTCAATGCCTCTTCTCGGATATCACTCGCTTCTTCCACTGACCAGCCACCCGTCGCCCGTGAGTCCAGCTGAATCAGCCGGGGTGCACCTACTCTCGTCGTCGGGGCACTCTGTCAGTGGAGGGAGTGTGATCCCGGACGAGCCCCCATTTGTTAGGAATTAAAGTACCTTTAAGGAAATTGCTCGAGACAAAAATTGAGAAGAAAGAACATTTATTACTACAACAATGCAAAGTTGGGTGCTTCCCCTTACCCTGGGAATACACACACATACTGGGGCTCACCCAACTTTTATACAGTCAATTTCAGTATCAGAATGCCCTCCCCCTTACATTCTTCTGCCCCCCTGGATGGGTTTGGCATAGGTAATCCTTCCTGCCTACGTGCAGTTTCAGTACACTTGGAGGACCAGGGGGTATCCTGTGGGTGCCCCATCATGTCATTGTCCTTATTCACACCTTCCTGATTCTCTGGGCTACAGTCTCTTGATATGCAGAGTTGACTCATTCTATCTAGGGTTGGCTAATTTCATATGTATAAATCTGTGTATGGTTAGCTAATTAGAAATGTATGACTTGGTACTTCTGTCCAGGGCTAGGAGACCCTTATCTGATCCAGACTACCTCAACTTCCTACATTCTATTGTACCTTACCATTCCTTATCTTAGTCCTATGGTCTTGTCACAAAGACTAGAAGATTCTTATGTTAATCGTGCTGACTCTGCTTTCCTGCATCCTAAGCCCCAAGCTTATCCTGTTTGAACTGGTTACAGCCATTTTACTGATGAACTTTAGTTTCTTCCATGTTCATAATTTTAGACTAATTTTCCCATCTCTCACAGGCCGCTTGGTTGAAAATAAGTATTTTTTTTTAATGCCCACAGGATCCATTAGAAAGAGATGTTAAGGAATTAAATTTAAATTAAAACTGAATATTTACCAGGTTTAAATTGCTGCAAATTGTACAGCTAGAAAGTGCGTGGCCATATCTTGCAAACTGGCTGAGGTTCGGAGCTGTTCACCACAAGAAAATAATGTATCGTTCACGAGATGAACATTCTATCTTTGGAGCCCACATTTCCTAAAGGTGGGTTGAAGTGAAGTTCTGAAATATTCACAATATTATGGTTAAATAAAACATCTGTTGAAGATCTCTGGTCCCTCATATGGGATGTGGAGAGGGTGGGTCTGGGTAGATCTCAATTTGTATTAATCAACCACATGTATCGGGATTTGAATTATATTCTTGTAAAATTAACAAGTATATAACTAACTCTTAAAAATTAATTTAAAAAAAAACCCTGACCCACACAAATGCCCCTGTTCACCTTGCCATTTTGTAAAAGGTGATGGGGGGAAAATCCTGACACAAGGGACAGATTTGAACTTTGGTCACTGTCATTTTCTGCTAAACATGCCAAGATCAAAATTCGACTGACTGTCCTGTAACAAAGTGCAATATTACACACACGTAAGGTAAGATGGTTACATCAGCAAAATTTAAATGAAATGCTTCTTACAGTCAAGAGCAAAAGAATTCCCTGCAGCCTCCAACCCAGCCCTTGCCCACAAATAACACCCCCCGCCCCCCTCCCCACCCCAATTCTGGGATCAAACCATCAGCAGCCTACACTTTGTTGGAATCTAGGGGTTAAAACATGATGAAAGAAATGATTAATTAATAAGTTGATATGTACTGCATGGTTCAGGGAAAAAGAGGAATGTGATTAAGTGGCAATCACAGCATGGAGCGAAGTTGGCTGAGCAAAATTGTCCGCTCCCAAATACAGGGAGAGGAAATTCATAAAACGATTTAGGAGGAATGCTCCAACTGAAGGAGGTGGGGAGTAGCACAGGAGACACAGGCCAGACCAGAACAAAGAATGGCCTGCAAGAAACAACGGGAATGGAAAACCAGTCTAGGAGGAAGATTAAGGCATGAGGAGGTGTTAAAGAGAACAGCAGAAATTGGCCAGACAGAACAGAATGGTGATTAGAAATATCTGGGGATGAATTAATTTCTGATCAAAACAACAGGATAGTCTGGCCTGGAGGATTAAGATGGGAGCGCTACACCCCAGATATCTGCAAAACAGGAGATGACTTGTGATAACCCTTATGCAAAAATATCTAGGAAAGGAAGCCAACTTTTGTTCTGTATGATAAGGATGATCTATATAAACTGAGCCAACTGGACAATAGGGGTCAGTCTTGGGGAATAGCTCACTGTGCAGGTGACCTATGAACTAACGACTGACCCAGAGCTCTGTTATATTTTATTCTTGTGCTGTGTAATAAACTGACTGTTGAACCGAATACCTTCTCCTATCACTTCATTCAAAGAACACGCTGGACTCAGACTACACATAGACTAAATTAAGAGTAAGGGAAAGCCAGAGTCCGACAACTTCAGAGCCAAACCTCAGGCACAAACATCCCCAAACCATCATCCCAAGACAAGAGCTAAAGTTGCATGCACCGTAAACCACACACATTAAAGCAACACATTTCTCTGGCTCAATACCCACGAACCACATGGAACACCAGTTTGCAAACTACCCACAAACACCGGATTCCTTTCACCCCAACAACTCAAAGAACCACCCCAGAAAAAGCAGCCACAGTAAAACCAGGCTTCCTACCTTCCTCTGATGGCAGCATCACCTCATCTCTGCCTGAAACCTGCAAGTGACTAGAGTGGGGAAACTCTCCTGTTTTAAACCCTGAGCTGGAATCTGGAGGACAATTAATTCAGGTGTGAAATATCTCAGTAAATTGTGGCTGGCCCTTTAAACAAGGCCCATCTCCGCCCTTCAAGAGAGCTGCAATTAAGGGAATAGCACCTTTTTAATTTGGAGTGGGAGTTAAAACGGTTTTCTCACCTGTGGCATTGAGATGTTTGAGGAGATGATACTTCTCGATCGGGGAGTGTTAGAGCTTTATGAGAGATTTGTTTGTTTTTGGGGCTTGTCCTTTCAATTTTGGTTTGGAAGCCTTTTGTGGTCTATGACAGCTGAAAACTATGCAAACTAGGGTTTTCTTTGATCCTGATGATTGTGCAGCAGTTCAAACTTCTCAAATGCAGAATTTGAGCTGTTTGCTCTCCCAGTGCCCTAGAGCATTGGTTTGGGAATATTTATGCCACAGGTGGTGTTATGGTCCTGTTAAGTCAATGACTCTGGATCAAATCTGGCCCCGTCTGCAAGGGGTTTGTGTGTTCACCCACTCTTCAGTGGAGGTGGCAGGTTAACAGGGGTTTATGGGGGGTGGGGGGGAAATCGCAGGTGAATGAGGGGGCATGCACAGAGCTGGTGGGGTGAATAGGAGTGTGAGGCAGTTGTTGGCGAAGGGGAGTGTGTTGCAGGGATGTGGAGCTGAGGACTCTCCATCTAATCTCAGACCAGAGGGAAACAGGATTCTTATCGTGCTCACAAATTCCTTCGTCACTCCTCAAACGATGATCAGTATTCTGACTCAAGTGTTTTCTGGCCCTGTGACGACAAGCGGGACTAACGTTCCAATGGCAAATGAGCCAAATGAGGCAGGGAGGATGTTTCCTGTAATAGAGGTAGTAAAAGTTCCATTAGAGAGGAATACGTTGCCTTTAACTGATAACATGCGGTGGGGTCTCGGTACATTTGGTGATGTCTGGGATCTCTCTATCAATATAAAAAATGAAAATCAAGGCTGGCTCTCTCTGTGGGGGGGGGGGTATCTAATATTTGCTTATGTCATCATCTAATTCAACCCAACTGGCAGTGCGGGCTTTGTTCCCCAAAGTATCCGTATTGGCTGTCCATGGACCATCTCTGTCCCAATGCAGTCCTCAGTGTCACTTGCATTTAAATCAATGATGGCATCAGCACCTTTTGGCCAATTTTAGCTGTGTTTACTCAGTCAATCTGGCCAGTTTAGTTTTTGATTCAGTACTGGTGTCTGGGGTTAATGGGAGTAGTGGATGATTGATAATTCCTGAAATAATTCTTAATTTATCTTATTTTTAAAAAAATTATTTAATTTCACATATGCATTAAAAACTCATTTTTTATTTGAAATAACATCAAATGAATGCATAGTGATTTAAAAAATTAACCCCTTGTCTTGGGATGATGGTTTTGGGATGTTTGTGCCTGAGGTTTGGCTCTGAAGTGGAGGCTGTTGATGGGTTGATCCCAGAATGGTGGGGGGGGAGGGGGTGTTTGTGGGCAAGGGCTGGTTTGGAGGCTGCAGGGAATTCTTTTGCTCTTGACTGCAAGAAGCATTTCATTTAATTTTTGCTGATGTAAAGAAAAAAAGAAAAAAACATCTGGATAGTATTTATAAAAATTTACCAAACGTTTCCAATAAAATCTAACATCTTAATTTTCTTGATTTTAGGAATCGGAAGGTTCATTGGGTGATTACAACTTAATTCCTACAATTGGTAAATACACATCCCAAATCTTCAAAAAAATTCAAATTTGTTCCATGAATTCGATGTAATTATTTCAAGTGGGATACAACGGCCTATTTCAGTGTGGCCATCGACCCATTCCCAAATATGCATCGGACTTCCAAGTTACTGCCACACATTTTACCCCTATAACAATTACAGCACAGAAACAGGTCATTTGGCCCTTCTCGTCTGCACTGAACTAAATACTCTCCTCTCGTACCACCTCTCTGCATTCCCCTCCCCTCCAATTTTCTCTTAAATGACAAAATGGACCCAGCCGCCACTATTTCTCCCGGAAGCTCACTCCACTCAGCCACCATTCTGAGTAAAGAAGTTCCCCCTCATGTTACTTCAAAACTTTTGCCTCTTAACTCAAGACCTCTTGTTTCAATCTCTCCCACTTGCAATGGAATTGCCTATCCACATCAACTCTATCCATCCTTCTTGTAATTTTAAATACTCTACCAAATCCCCTCGCGGCTTTCGAGTTGACAGTAATGCAGTCATGGATGGTCGGACGAATTCTCTTGGGGAAGAGTTCATAGTGGCTCAAAAGTGCTTGATTAGATGCAAGGAGAGCTGCCACTGAATGTTGCATGTATTTGGTTCTGGGTTTCGAAGGTACCTCAGCTCTCTCTCTTTTGTACTCCGTCCGAAAGTCATTGCTACTCTTATTTGGAATTAGACCAATTTCAATTCAGCAATGCTGAAGATTTTTGGTGGGGGGGGTGGTGGGGAAATAAGCATTGCATTAAATGAAGCTGCAGCTGGTCATCCTTAAGTGTTGATCTGCAGTCCAAGTCTGGTGAGCTTTCTGGGATGGGCTAACGTTCCAGGCAACTCCTTCTTCACACAACAGGATTCAACATTTAATAGGACGGGGGGCGGGGGAATAATCTGGGGCTTAGTTCCGTATGTGTTTTGAGTTGATCTGATATAGTTCATGAAGCCCATTGGATTTTGACTTCTGTCGGGAGCACAGTGGGCTATGAACAACATTTCTTGTTGTTTTCAGAGTATATCTTTCCCCTGGTTTATAATTCTTTGTGTGAATCATTTTTTTACTCCTGTCCAAGTTAGTAACAGGAAACACTGTGGGAGTGGGACGCTGTTTCATCGCTGGTAAAGTCCAACAACAGGTGAAACATTCACATGATTGAAGCTCTCTGGAAGGCAGGTTTCCAATTACTGCAGGTAACTTTCAGTTCAAGGTCTTTTACCTCATCTTCCTCACTCGTGCACAGTGTCACGGCCGTCAATGACGGAGGGAGGTAAGTTGGTTTGAAAATGAGCAAATTGTTTACGTCAGAGCCAAGTCTGAAACCACCTTTTATTGAACCAAGTGAGATGCAGGACTGGTCACGGTGGCTGCTGGGGAGCACGTGCAGATAGTCTTGCCCACAAGGAATCTTTTGAGTCCTCATTCTCAACATAGGGTGGCAGTGTCCTAGGGTCTCCTTCTTTCGCCTCGTCTTCCTTAATCATCTGGAGCCTGATTTCTTTCCCCTCTCTTTCAGCCTGCATTATTTTCTGCATCCTCTCCCTGTTCCTCCCTTGCTTTCTGTTCCCTTCATTTTCTCCCTCATCATTAATTTTAGCAAAGATGACTGGCTTGGTTTAGTCTGTAACATGTTTGAGTTTCAAGTGGAACATTTAACGTGGGCTCAGTGCTGTTTTGAAATATTAGCAGAACAGAGGATGACACCAGTCACTAATGGATAGAAGAGAAAAAGATCCCCCTCTCTCTGGTAAGGTCGTGGGCAAGAGACCTAAGAGAGGAACAAGTCTGAATAAACATCTTTCCTGATTAACTGTGTCCGGTGCATTGATTGAGTGGTGCTGTTGCAGCAGACCCCACTCTTATCCATAATTGATTGGAAACTAATCTATGGTCACTGGACCCAAAATATTCACATACACGTTTTACCTCTCTGACCATTACAGCATCGAAATAGGCCAACTTGGCCCTACGAGTCCACGCCGAACACTTTGTCCTACCTAATCCCATTGACCTACACTCGCCCCTTGACCCT
Source organism: Narcine bancroftii (assembly GCF_036971445.1). Lineage (NCBI taxonomy): Eukaryota > Metazoa > Chordata > Chondrichthyes > Torpediniformes > Narcinidae > Narcine > Narcine bancroftii. Next base: position 155,459,016 of record NC_091473.1, on the reverse strand, counting down.
CCATTCCTTTCCTGTCCAAATACATATCCCACTTCTCCTTAAGTGCTAATATTGAGCCTGCCTCCTCCACTTCATCTGCAAGTCCATTCCACACACCCACCACTCTGAGTGAAAGTCCCCCCTCACATTTCCTCGAAACTTTTGCCCCTTTCTCTCAACCCACGTCCAATCTATACCCCAATAAGTTTAAATACCTCAACCCAATCCAACCTCAACCTTTTATGCTCCGCAGAATAAAAATCTTGCTTAACCTTTCCCTATAACTTAGACCTGTGGTTTTCAAACTGCTCTCAAACTCAAATTCCACTTGAAGCAATCCCTACACCAGAAGTGCTCTGTGATTAGTCAGGAATTGTTTCAGGTGCTATGAAAGGAACCATCTACATCCTACAGGATGGAGCGCCAGAATAGCGTACATAGTTGAAGAAATTAAATTCCAAGACTTTGCTCTGCAAAGTGTTTCAACTTCAAAAGTACAGCCCCTCATGGCCAATCCCAGGAATTTACTGGGACAGGGTCCAGTGGAAAAGGGACACTGTCCAAATGCCAGTGTCAAATGATGTCATTTCACGCCACCTCTACCCCTACTCATATCCTCGGCGTTTGCCGACGTCGGCCTGATGGTAAAACCAGTGGAACGGAGACAGCAGAGAATCACCTGTTTCCAGTCGAAGGCAGAACACTCCGCTCCCCGGGGATGAGTTGTGTTCAGTGGAAAAGCAATCGTGTGTCCCAGTGGAAATGGCACCAAGGGCTTCCTAACCTGAGACACTGCATGGCCAATGAACTGGGATTCCCGTGGAAAAAGGGTTTCAGACTGCTTTGTAAAATCTGCATGCAGTGCTTCAACGAAATGAAGGCCAATGGGATGATGAGCTTCATTAAACTTTTCTACGTGGTCGTGCGTGAAAGTGAGGCCATTTTGGCAAGAAAGCGCAGAAAAATTAACCACGATCACAGGAGTGGCCTCCACGCGAGACCTGGAGCAATATCTTCATGGAAAGAAGCGACAACTTGACCAAATATCTAATCTCATTTATAAAAATAGCACTGGCCTTCGCGAAAAGATGTATCACGATCAACTGGATGTCCGATAGCACGCTGGGCTGTGGAAAGGAACTGTTGTTACCTACGGGAAAAAAAAATCACATAAACGTGACCCTTTGGTAAAGGTCTGTCAGCTGTACCTGGACCACATAGGGGCCCAGACACTAATATAAATGAACAATAAAAGGGGATGAATGTAACCATTATAAAGACCAAAACCAAGTTTCCCCAACTGGACTCATCTACTTGTAATCTCTGAAAATGTGGATATGAAAACAAACTGCAATAGAGAGAGAAAAAATTCAAAGTGCAAAAGGAAGAGTCTTTAAATGAATCCCTGAATGTGTGTTGAGTCTCGTAGTGAAGGGGTAGCAGATGTTCCTGAACCTGGCTATACCTCTTTCCTGATGGGAGCAGTGAGAACAGAGCGGGAGATGTGGATCCTTGATTGCTGCTGCTCTCTGACAGCAGCGTTCCCTGCAAATGTTCTCAAAGGTGGAGGGTTTTTACCTGAGATGTCCTGGGTGGTGTCCATACTTTTGCAGAGCTTTTTGCTCAGTGGTATTGGTGTCACAAGACAACAGCTCAAACCTACTACAAACTGAACCTTTCACCCCTCACACCCGTAAACCCACTATTTTTCTTGCATCAATGTGCCTGTCTAAATGTTAAAGGTCCCTATTATTCCAGACTCCACCATCCTGCCCGGCCATGCGCTCCAGGCACCCGCAGACTTCTGCACGTTCTCTTTCTACAAGTCCTTCAGCAGCCTTGTGTTTCCTCAGCACTGCCTGCTCCTCCACCAAGCTCTGCCACAAATCCATTCACTCTATGAGCTTCCTGCATCACTCCAGAGAAAAGCCCAAGGTTTTTCTCTCTCTGGATATTGCATTTACTTCATTCTGATGGGCTGAATTCCTGCAGCTTCCCAATCAAACATCTGCAATCGCCTTTAAATTGTGCCCCTCTGCACAGATTTGTGCCACCTGCTTTTAAACAGGTTAAATCCTATGGGGCATTCTGACAGTGTCCTTCCACTCTCTCTCTCTCTCTCTCTCTCTCTACCGGTGGAACTAAATCCTTCTGCTCAAATTGTTGCTTGGTCTGGGCTTCTGTCCTTTTGCCTGGATTCTCATCCTCTGCTATTTCAGTCTGAACCTTGCCGTCAGCCCGAGGAATAAAAACGTGGGGATATGGATCGGAATTCTTTCTGGCTGGAGCATCTCAAACACTGCTCTCATCCTCGTGTGTGCACAGCGAGAGACAAGAACAAATCTTGTCCTGAGTCACTGTGAAATCCATCTCCAGGATGTTGGCACTTTATTCCTGTGTGTTTTTTTTTTAACCTTGCTTAGTGCTAGGTGTTTGAATTAAGATTTTTCCATTAGTTTTTCCTTTTGAATTGAACATTACAATATATGTTAATACACTTTCCAAATTGTTTTACTATGTAAACAATATTTTAAAGAAAAATCTGAAGACTTCACCATCTGAGATGCAGGAACTAATCTGTGGCTTCGGCAGGTCCGCGCCCAGGGGTATTTGGATTATTTGAAACAGGACCGTCTTCCAATGTCTGCAGTGAAACTGGGAGAAAGAGGGTTGGGCTGTCAGTGTCATAGTTAATGACGTCTCATTACAGAACTGAAAGCTTTCAGTCTGTGGTGAACTGATATTCTCGTCCCACTGACCAGCACCCCTTCCTGCTCATTCCCATCCATGTGTCCGGGACTCCCTCACCCTCACGGGTCCCCCTCACACTCGCAGTTCCCCGATCCGCTCAACCACATGGATCCCCTCAACCACACGGATCCCCTCAACCACACGGATCCCCTCAACCACACGGATCCCCTCAACCACACGGATCCCCTCAACCACACGGATCCCCTCAACCACACGGATCCCCTCAACCACACGGATCCCCTCAACCACACGGATCCCCTCAACCACACGGATATCCCCTCAACCACACGGATCCCCTCAACCACACGGATCCCCTCAACCACACGGATCCCCTCAACCACACGGATCCCCTCAACCACACGGATATCCCCTCAACCACACGGATCCCCTCAACCACACGGATCCCCTCAACCACACGGATCCCCTCAACCACACGGATCCCCTCAACCACACGGATCCTCTCAACCACACGGATCCCCACCCCCACCTTCAGCCTCGCGGGTCCCCCCTCGCCCTCCTGGGTCCCCATCCCCCTCGCCCTCCTGGGTCCCCATCCCCCTCGCCCTCCTGGGTCCCCATCCCTCTCGCCCTCCTGGGTCCCCATCCCTCTCGCCCTCCTGGGTCCCCATCCCCCTCGCCCTCCTGGGTCCCCATCCCCCTCGCCCTCCTGGGTCCCCATCCCCCTCAGCCTCGCGGGCCCCCTCCCCCACTCAGCCTCGCGGGCCCCCCTCCCCCCCTCAGCCTCGCGGGCCCCCCTCCCCCCCTCAGCCTCGCGGGCCCCCCTCAGCCTCGCGGGCCCCCTCCCCCCCTCAGCCTCGCGGGCCCCCTCCCCACCCCTCAGCCTCGCGGGCCCCCTCCCCACCCCTCAGCCTCGCGGGCCCCCTCCCCCCCTCAGCCTCGCGGGCCCCCTCCCCACCCCTCAGCCTCGCGGGCCCCCTCCCCACCCCTCAGCCTCGCGGGCCCCCTCCCCCCCTCAGCCTCGCGGGCCCCCTCCTCCCCTCAGCCTCACGGGCCCCCCTCCCCCCCCAGCCTCGCGGGCCCCCCCCAGCCTCGCAGGCCCCCTCCCCCTCCCCCCAGCCTCGCGGGTCCCCCTCCCCCCAGCCTCGCAGGCCCCCCTCCCTCCCCAGCCTCGCGGGCCCCCTCCCCCTCTCAGCCTCGCGGCCCCCCCTCAGCCTCGCGGGCCCCCCATCAGCCTCGCGGGCCCCCCCATCAGCCTCGCGGGCCCCCCTCAGCCTCGCGGTCCCCCCTTCCCCCTCAGCCTCGCGGGCCCCCCTCCCCCCTCAGCCTCGCGGGCCCCCCTCCCCCCCCCCTCAGCCTCGCGGGCCCCCCTCAGCCTCGCGGGCACCCTCCCCCCCTCAGCCTCGCGGGCCCCCCTCCCCCCTCCCCCCCTCAGCCACGCGGGCCCCCCTCCCCCCTCAGCCTCGCGGGCCCCCTCCTCCCTCAGCCTCGCGGGCCCCTTCCCCCCCTCAGCCTCGCGGGCCCCCCGACCCCCCTCAGCCTCGCGGGCCCCCCGACCCCCCTCAGCCTCGCAAGTCCCCGACCCCCCTCACCCTAACGCGACTCCAACCCAAACTCCCCCACCCGAGCATGTTCCCTTCCCCGGCCCCACCTCACAACCATCCCCCCGCTCCCAATAGAAATGGAAGTAGAGGACTTAAAAAAGAAATTAGAAGAATCTGATAAAAAAAGTTAAAAAGACACAAGAGCTGTTAGCTCAGATGATAGATATAATGGAGAATTATAATAGAATAAACAATATAAAGATAGTGGGCCTTAAGGAAGATGAAGAAGGCAAGAATATGAGAGAATTTATAAAAGATTGGATCCCCCAGGTCCTAGGAAGACCAGAATTACAGGAAGAAATGGAAATAGAAAGGGCACACAGAACATTAGCCCCTAAACCACAACCACAACAAAAACCAAGATCCATTCTAGTAAAATTATTAAGATATACAACAAGAGAAAATATATTGGAGAAAGCAATGAGGAAAATAAGAGAAGACAAAAAAACCACTGGAATACAAAGGTCAAAATTTTTTTTTCTATCCAGATATAAGTTTTGAACTCCTGAAGAAGAGGAAGGAGTTTAATGCAGCAAAAACGATCCTATGGAAAAAAGGATATAAATTTATGCTAAAGTATCCAGCGGTACTTAAAATAGTTATTCTAGGGCAGCAAAACAGACTATTCTCGGATCCAGAGGAAGCAAGAAAATTTGCAGAACAACTACAAAACAGACAGAGAGAGGAAGATATGTAACGAGAACAAAAATGTCCACAAACTATATGTATGTGTGTATGTATATATTAAAAAAAATAGAATATAGGTAAGAACTAAGAAAGGGAAGAAAGGAATTATGGGGGGAATTAAGAGAGTGACCTTTGATGTATATGAAAATTGAAATCTTTTCTGGGGGGGCTGGGTGGGGAGGAGTTACGGTCACTGCAAAATCAGTTGACGCTTGCGAGTGAATTCTCAAATCCAAATGGAGAGGGGAAATGTGGTTGCCCGACAAGGGATAAAAGGCAACTCAGGAAGGGGAGGGGATAGTGGGGTTAAAGGAATTTTAGATAGGAGAATAAGGGAAATGTTTTAGAAATGTTGTCTTGTAAAGTGTTCAAAAAAAGAAAGCAGAAATGGATAAGAAGGAAAGGTGATGATGAGGAAACGGGAAGGAAAGATAAACATAGTATGAAATGGCTATGTTGAACAATATGACTTTAAATATTAATGAAATAGAGAACCAAATCAAAAGGAAGAAACTGCTAAATTTACTGAAAAAAGCAAAAATTGATATAACATTTATACAAGAAACACACTTAACTGAAGTGGAGAACAAGAAATTAAAGAGAGATTGGATAGGACATGGAACAGCAGCGTCATGACGTGATGGAGTAGTGGCCGGACGGTGAACTCCAGCCCTCTCCAGAAAAGTCGGGAAAAACAAAGGAAAACACAAAGGCACAGAAATAAAAGTTACAGAAAAGTGAGTATAAAGGTGGAAAGAAGATGGCGACAAAAAAAGAAAAATCGAAAGCAACGGTAAGAAGAGAGGAAGAGAAGACAAAGGAGGAAAAAGGTGAAGGCCTTACCTGTCCGAAGAGGCCCGCTGCGGAGAGAGAAACCCGCTCCCTCAGGTCGGTAAATAATGGACTACAAAAATGGCTCGCAGAGCCGAGTAAAAGTGCGCAACCGCGCATGCGCGATACTTCGCACATGCGCGATGCGAATGAAAAAAAACACACCGACGGGAGGGGGGACCAGCTGGGGAGTCGATCTCCACAGCCGGCAACGACAGCTGCAGAACACCTGCAGCAAGAAGAGACCACAGAAGACAATAGAAACAAGAAAGAAGAGGAGGAAAGGGCACCAAAGAAACAACAGATGGCCAACCTAGAGGAAGAAGAAGAGGAAGAGTACAGTGAAATAGAAGAAGAAAAGAAAGGCAAGATAAAGGATATACTTGCTCTTATTAAAGGATACATGGAGTCATTTAAAGAATGGCAAACACAGGAATTTAAGGATTTAAGAAAAAGAATAAACAACACAGAAGAGAAAATAAATAAAATGGAGACGACCTTAACAGAAATGGGAAAGAAAATGGACAAGATGGAAGAGCGGGCAGTAGCAGCAGAAATGGAGGTAGAAGACTTAAAAAAGAAATTGGAGAAATCTAATAAAAAAACTAAAGAGACACAAGAACTACTAGCTCAAAAAATAGATACAATGGAAAACCATAACAGAAGAAATAACATAAAGATAGTGGGCCTTAAGGAAGATGAAGAAGGCAAGAATATGAGGGAGTTTATAAAAGAGTGGATCCCTAAGACCCTAGGATGTCCAGAACTACAGCAAGAAATGGAAATAGAAAGGGCACATAGTGTATTGGCCTCTAAACCACAACCACAACAAAAACCAAGATCTATTGTAGTAAAATTCCTAAGATATACTACAAGAGAAAAGGTACTGGAGAAGACAATGGAAAAAGTAAGAGAGGGCAACAAACCACTGGAGTATAAAGGGCAAAAAATCTTCATTTATCCAGATATAAGTTTTGAACTCCTAAAGAAGAGAAAAGAGTTCAATACAGCAAAGGCGATTTTATGGAAGAAAGGGTATAAATTTATACTGAAGCATCCTGCGGTATTGAAAATATTTATTCCAGGACAACAAAACAGACTATTCTCGGATCCAGAAGAAGCACGAAAATTTGCAGAACAATTACAAAAATAGACTGAGGGAGGAAGACGGGTAATGAGAGTTAAAATGATCACGATTGATATGTATGTGGGTAAAGACAAAAATAGACTGAGGGATGAAGACGGGTAATGAGAGTAAAAATGATCACGATTGATATGTATGCGGGTAAAGAGGTAAAAGAGTGAATAGAGACAATGTGCATACGTGAATGTATCTGTACTTAGAGGAAAATATAGATAGTATAGACAAGAATTAATAAGGGAAGGTAATGGAATAGAGAGAAAAAGGAGGGAATTAAAAGAGTGACCTTTGTGACATATAAAAAGTGAAATCTTTTCTGGGGAAGGCAGGGTGGGGGGAAATAGCGGTCACTGCAAAATCAGTTGACGCTTGCGAGTGGATTCGCAAATCCAAATGGAGAGGGGAGATGTGGTTGTCCGACAAGGGATAAAGGACAACTCAGGAGGTGAAGGGGAGATTGGGGATAAATAAGATAGAAAGAGGAGAATAAGGAAAATGTTGGATGTTGTAGGAATGTTGTCTTATAAAGAGTTGAAAATAAGAAAACAAAAATGGAAAAGGAGGAAAGGTAATGATGGAAAAACGGAAAGAGAAGATAAACAAAATATAAAAGGGCTACGCTGAACTATATGTCTTTAAGTATTAATGGAATACATAACCAAATTAAAAGGAAGAAACTACTAAATTTAAATGAATAAATGTATTCCATTAGAAAAAATAACATATAGGTTAAGAAATAATATTGAAATATTCGAACAAGTATAGGAGCCTTACATTAAATACAATAGCGAAAACCTACCGGGGACAAACATTACCTAAGTTGATGGAAGGAGAAGGAAAGAAAAGAATGGACTCAGTAGAATTTCTGGTGTATTTTTGTTGAATGACAACATTGTCTGACTGGCTTAATGCAACCTAGATTGTATACCTAAAATGGATGAGGGGGTGGGGGTGGGGGGGTGGTTTGGGAGGAAAGGGGGGGGGGAGAAAAAGTCACTGTATATGTGTTGAAAAGAAATAGTGTATATCATGGCTAATGTGATTTATGGTGTGAAAAATAAAAAATTTTTAAAAAAAAGAACAGCAGCGTCGTATAATTCAAAAGCTAGAGGAGTAGCTATATTAATCAGTAAAAATGTGCCAATCAAAATAGAAGAGGAAATAATAGATCCAGCAGGGAGATATGTAATGATAAAATGTCAGATATATTCAGAGTTTTGGAATCTACTCAATGTCTATTCACCTAATGAAGAAGATCAAAAATTTATGCAAGATATTTTTTTGAAGATAGCAGACATGCAAGGGAACATACTAATAGGAGGGGATTTCAACCTTAATTTCGATTCAAACATGGATAAAACTTGGAAAAAAATGAACAGAAAGAACAAAGTAACCAAATTTATAATTAAATCGACGCAAGAAATGCAACTTTTAGATATATGGAGGAAACAACACCCAAAGGAAAAGGAATATTCATATTATTCGGGTAGACATAAAACATACTCAAGAATAGACCTATTCCTGTTATCAGCTCGCATGCAAGACAGAGTTAGGAAAACAGAATATAAAGCTAGACTATTATCGGACGACTCACCCCTGATATTGACAATAGAGTTAGAGGACATCCCTCCAAGAATGTATAGATGGAGATTAAACTCCATGCTACTTAAAAGGCAGGATTTTAGAGAATTCATTGAACGACAAATTGAAATCTACTTTGAAATAAATACGGAATCTGTGAAAGATAAGTTTATACTATGGGATGCAATGAAAGCGTTCATCAGAGGGCAAATAATAAGTTATGTAACCAAGATGAAGAAGGACTATAATCAGGAAACAGAGCAGTTGGAAAGGGAAATAGTAAATATAGAAAAAGAATTAGCAATGAAGGAAGACACAACTAAAAGAAGAGAATTGGCAGATAAAAAAATAAAATATGAAACACTACAAACATATAAGGTGGAGAAGAACATAATGAAGAAAAAACAGAAATATTATGAACTAGGGGAAAATCGCACAAAATTCTAGCATGGCAGCTTAAGACAGAACAAACTAAGAGAATGGTATTGGCATTAAGGAAAAAAGACAAGCAAATCACATATAATCCAACGGAGATTAATGAAAACTTCAGAGAATTCTACGAACAATTATATCAAACTGAAAACGAATGGGAAAGAAGACAAAATAGATGAATTTTTAACTAAAATTGAACTACCGAAATTACAGAGGAACAAAATAAATTAACAGAACCATTTGAAATAGTAGAAATACAAGAGATAATAAAAAAACTATCGAATAATAAAACACCAGGAGAGGATGGATTCCCAATAGAATTCTATAAAACATGTAAAGATTTATTAATTCCTCCCCTCCTGGAAGTAATCAACCAGATTGATAAAACACAAAGCTTACCAGATTCATGCAAAACAGCAATAATTACAGTAATACCAAAAACAGGGAAAGATCCACTCGCACCAGCATTATATAGACCAATATCATTACTTAACACAGATTATAAGATAATAGCTAAACTATTAGCAAACAGATTAGCCGACTATGTACCAAAAATAGTAAATCTAGACCAAACTGGATTTATTAAAAAAAGACGAACAACATACAATATTTGTAAATTTATTAACATAATTCATGCAGTAGAAGGAAATAAAGCTCCAACAGTAGTGGTTGCTTTAGATGCAGAGAAGGCCTTTGACAGAGTAGAATGGAATTATTTATTCAAAGTACTACAAAAATTCAGCTTACCAGAGAAATATATTAATTGGATTAAAGCATTATATAAGGGGCCATTGGCAAAAGTTACAGTAAATGGAAATATATCAAAACAATTTAACTGAAGCAGATCAAAAAGGCAGGGATGCCCACTATCGCCCTTATTGTTCGCGTTAGCCATAGAACCACTAGCAGCACTGATAAGAACAGAAAATAAAATAAAAGGGATAAAAATAAAAGACAAGGAATATAAAATCAGTTTATTTGCAGATGACATTATAGTATACATAGCAGAATCAGAAATATCAATAAAAGAATTACATAAGAAATTGAAGGAATATGGAGAAGTGTCGGGATACAAGATTAACGCAAATAAAAGTGAAGCAATGCCAATGAATAATGCAGATTTCTCAAAATTTAAGAAAGAATCACCATTCAGATGGCAAACGCAAGCAATGCGATACCAAGGTATACAAATAAATAAAAACCTCGGCCATCTATATAAACTCAATTATTATCCACTAATGAAAAAATTACAAGATGACTTAGAGCATTGGAAAGACTTACCACTAACACTAATAGGAAGGATAAACTGTATTAAAATGAACATTTTCCCAAGGATACAATACCTATTTCAGGCATTGCCAATACACTTGACAGAGAAATTCTTCAAAGAGTTAAAGAAAATAATAAGGAAATTTTTATGGAAAGGGGGGGAAACCGAGGATAGCACTAGATAAATTAACAGAATGGTATAAACAAGGAGGCTTACAACTGCCAAACTTTAAAAATTATTATAGAGCCGCACAATTAAGATACCTATCAGATTTTTATCAAACAAGGGAAAAGCCAGATTGGACTAGATTAGAACTAGATAAAATAGGGGAGAAGATACCTGAACATATATTATATAAATGGGATGAAAAATTGGTACAACTTAGGAATTCTCCAATATTACATCATCTGCTCAATATTTGGAAGAAGATTCATGTAGAAAGTAATAAAACAAATTACCAACTACCAAAACTAATTCTGACGCAAAATCAGCTAATCCCTTTTACAATAGATAACCTTTCCTTTAGAGAATGGGAGAAAAAAGGGATCAAAAGAATAGAAAATTGTTTTTCAGGAAATAGATTATTATCCTTTGAACAAATGAAGGACAAATATAATATAACTCACGATACAATGTTGGCATACTACCAACTGAAATCCTACTTGAAGGACAAATTGGGAAGCAGTCTGAGGTTATTTTTCGATCATAGAATAGTAACAGCTTGAGCAGCTCCTGGAATGGGATGCTGCTCGGCAGTCGACTAGTTAAGCAAGTGACCTATGTTTGTGAGGTGATGAATTCAGCTCACATATGTGCTTGTGTGGCACATTTGGTCCAGGATATCTGGCCTAATGCCCTTGCCCTTATCTCTATTCCCAGCCCTGCCCCTCCTCCCCCACCCCCCTCAATATAACAAGGACAGAATTCTCCTGGTCATTGCCTCCCACCCCATATATTTTCCACCACTCCTGCCATCAGACACCTCCTTCCTTTCTGTTGTGATTGCTCCACCAGTGATTCGCTCATTCCTTCCCATCAACTGTTCCCTTGGAACCTGACTCTATGAAGCAAAACTTCACTGATGAACCCGCAGGGTCCTCCACTGGATCTGTTGATCCTGACGTGGCCTCCTCTATGCTGGGTAGATTGGATGCAAACTGGAAAAATCATTTCATTGGTCACCTTCACTCTGATGGCTCCAACAGCAGGATCTCCCAGGGGCAGACCATTTTAATTCCACATCCCATTCCCACTCAACATGGTTGTCCATGGCCTCAAGCATTGCCAAATCAAGGCCTAGAACAAATTCCATCTTGGAAGTCTCCAATCAGATAGCATCAATATCGACCTCAAAATTTCTGGTAAGACCTCTCCTCTGGTCTCTATTTCCCCACCTGCCTCCTTTCCTCTCATGTCCCTTTCCCTTCATTCTATCAGAGCTATGGTTCCCTGTCCTCTTTCCCCCCATTTTTCACTTCTACCCTCCCACCTGTATCCCCTTAACTGTTACTTTTTTGTCTTTTCCTCTCCCCTATCTTTTTATTCAGGTGTTTTCCTGCACTCCTGATGAAGGGCTCAGACTCCCCAAAAAAATCCAAACACTTCCTCTCAAAACACCTGAACCCATGAATATGCCCAAATATCCACCATGTCCTTTTTAGTAACCCAAGATCGTGTTATATGGCGAGCTCTCCACTGGCCACTGTGACAGAGGTGCACCAAAGAAAAGGTACAAGGACTGCCTAAAGAAATCTCTTGGTGCCTGCCACATTGACTACCGCCAGTGGGCTGATAACGCCTCAAACCGTGCATCTTGGCGCCTCACAGTTTGGCGGGCAGCAACCTCCTTTGAAGAAGACCGCAGAGCCCACCTCACTGACAAAAGGCAAAGGAGGAAAAACCCAACACCCAACCCCAACCAACCAATTTTCCCCTGCAACCGCTGCAACCGTGTCTGCCTGTCCCGCATCGGACTTGTCAGCCACAAACGAGCCTGCAGCTGACGTGGACTTTTTACCCCCTCCATAAATCTTCGTCCGCGAAGCCAAGCCAAAGATGGAAAACACCCAGTCAGTACCACAACCACGTCCTCAGACTCCAAGCAACACTGTCACAGCCTCTGTGACCGGGTTTCAAATCTGGCGCTGTCCGTAAGGAGTTGGTACTTTCTCCTTGTGTCTGTGGGTTTCCTCTGGTTTCCTCACATGCTTCAAAACATACAGGGTTTGCCAATTCAATGGGGATTTGGGAAGCAGAGCCTGTAACTGTGCTTTATGTGTAATTTTTAAATTCCAAACTGACCTTGAGTGGTCCCATTCCCCCTCTGGTTTTCCATGAGGGTATAAAATGCATTGGGGCTCTCCCTACACCCACTCGCCAAGGACTCTTTTCACCTTCCCATTATGTGCTCCGCTTGAAATTTTTCCTGTAACCTTTATACAGCAGGATTTCATTCCATGGAGGGGAGACGTTCTTGGTCAGGATCTCATTTCATGGAGGGAGGACGTCCTTGGACAGGATCTCATTCCATGGAGGATAGATGTTCTTGGTCAGGTTCTCATTCCATGGAGGATAGACGTTCTTGGACAGGATCTCATTGCATGGAGGGAGGATGTCCTTGGACAGGATCTCATTCCATGAAGGGAGGATGTCCTTGGAAAGTACTTTGTGATGTCAAACAACATTTAACAAGAGCCTCAACCAGAAAAACGAGTTGCTGGTATTTATATCTGGGCATAAAGACACCACCAAATTTCTTAATGACCCAAACACTTCTAAAATTAAACATTGGAATAAAGAGTGTTTTACAAATATTCAAGATTCAAAAAAACCTAAAAATGATTGAGTTAATTTTGGTGAATCAGTGAGGGTAGATGGAGATGTAGTTGAGAGAATTTGGGACCATACCGCCCTCCAGTGTCAAGATGGGCAAACTGCAAAGGTCCACATTAGGCTCAATATCTCCCCCTGGTGTCAGAGTGAACTCACTGCACGATTAAGCATTTTATTCAGTGGGGCAGAATTGGAGGGGCAGAGACAGATGAGAGGGCTCAAAACAGAGGGGTCAAAAGCAAGAGGAGTAGACACCACATGGAGTCAGAGGTGTGGAAAAAGAAGGGTGGAAACAGAGATGTTGAAACCGAGATGCTACCAGAGGGCTGCAAACAGATGGATTCAAACAGAGGGGAGGGAAGAGAGGGTTGAAAACAGAGGGATGTAAAAAGAGGCGGGGAAACAAAGGGAGGAAACAGAAGATTGAATCAAGAGGCATAGAAACAGACGTTTGGAAACAAATGGGTGGAAACCCGAAGCCTCAGTGCCCAAGTGTTGGGGTACATCATTCACCAGCGTCCCAGGGAATGCATAAACCAATCGGGTGTGGCATATCATTAACCAGTGTCACATGCAAACCCTGAACCAATCAGGTGGGGAATATCATTAACCTGCGTTACAGGCACCTCACGAACCAATCGGGTCTGTCTGTGTGTCTCTCTCTCTCTCGGTGTCTCTAATATTTGCTTATTCATTACCCACCATTATCCATCCCTACTGGTGGTGTGGGCTTTGTTCCCCAAGGCGTCCGTATTGGCTGTCCATAGACCATCTCTGCCCCAACGCATTCCTCGGTGTCACCTGCATTAAAATCAAGATGGCATCAGCACCTTTTTGGACACTTTTAGCTGTGTTTCCTCAGTTCTTCTGGCCAGTTTTGTGTTTCGTTCACACATTCCTGCTTCCTGGGGTTCACGGCACTCGTGGAAGATCGCCAGTTCCTGAAACAATTCTTCATTTATCTTATTTGTAACATTTTTACATTTCATTTAACATATACTTTAAAAAACTTAAATTTCTTATTTGAAAATAAGATAAAATTAATGCATAGTGATTTAAAAAGTAACCCCTCCCACAGCTGCCCAATAGAAAACAATAAAGAGAGAAAACATCTAGATAGTATTTATAAAAATTGACCAAAACTCTCAAATAAAATCTTGGTTTTCTTGGGTTTAGGAGTCAGAAAGTTCATGTTGGGTGATTAAAACTTAATTCCTACAATTGGTAAATACACATCCAAAATCTTCAAAAGAGAAATTCAAATTTGTTCCGTGAATTCGATGTAATTATTTCAAGTGGGATACAACGGCTTATTTCAGTGTGGCCATCGACCCATTCCCAAATATGCATCGGACTTCCAAGTTACTGCCACACATTTTACCCCTATGACAATTACAGCACAGAAACAGGTCATTTGGCCCTTCTTGTCTGTACTGAACTAAATATTCCCCTCTCGTACCACCTCTCTGCATTCCCCTCCCCTCCAATTTTCCCTGAAATGACAAAATGGACCGTGCCGCCACTATTTCTCCCGGAAGCTCACTCCACTCAGCCACCATTCTGAGTAAAGAAGTTCCCCCTCATGTTCCTTCCAAACTTTTGCCTTTTAACTCAAGACCTGTTTCAATCTCTGCTACTCGCAATGAAAAAAGCTTATCCACATCAACTCGATCTATCCTTCTAGTAATTTTAAATATTCTATCAAATCCCCTCTCAACCATCTACAATCCAAAGAATAAAGACATCATTTGCTCAATCTTTCTTTGTAATCTAGTTGCTGATATCCAGGTAACATTGACGTGAATCTTCTCTGCACCCTCTCTACTTCGTTGATAGCTTTCCTCTCATTTGGTGACCAGAACTGCACACAGTACTCTCAATAGGACCTCACCAATACCTTGTCTAATCTCACTGCCCGACTCCTGTATTCTGTGCTATGGTTGATCAAGGCCAGCTATTTGAACAGATTCTTTTCGAGGTACTCTCTGATTACCCTCCAATAATTAACCTATCACGGTCAGGCTCACCTGGTTGGCTTTTGAAGCCGTTTTTAAACAAAGGAACATTAGATTACATCCAATCCTCTGGCACCTCACCCGTGGATAAACAGGTTTTAAATATTTCTGTCAGAGCCCTTGCAATTTCTACTCTTCTTTCCCTCAAGGCCAAGGGAATATCATGTCAGACCTCCATCCACCAACAGACAAAAATCAGCCATCACAAGGTGAAGGCAGGACAGTAGTCCCACCTCTCCAGCACGAGTCACCCCAGGATCAAATCAGCACTGACTGCAAGAAGTTTCTACATTCTCTCGGTGTCTGTGTGGATTTCCTCCCACACTCCACAGCTCAAGGCGATTTGGGAAGCTCAGGACCATGGGGAGGAAGTGCACATGATGGTCCTGTGGGCATCAATTTAATTAAACAGCACAGATGAACCTTTGGGCACGACCTGATATTTTTTATGGTTTCAAACTCATTATTTTTGAAAATTGTATGTGCACCTCTAATGCAACACGACTGCTGCAAAACAGGCTTCATGAGGAATATCCATGACAAGAACTCAGGAGAGTCTGATTTGGTTACTAGACTTTTGAACAGAACAGTGTCTGTACATTTTATCCCTAAACTGAAACTTTATAGACATACAGAACAAAAAGAGGGCAAAACAAGCTTGTGTCTCACCAATACCACAATTCACGGACACTTTTTATGTTCTTAAGGGTGGCAGAAAACACAAAGAACAGACAAACTCCTTCCACACTGTCACTTTAAAAGCTTTGGATGAACCATGCGATAAATATTCCCAAGCCATCACTCCAAATCAATGACCAAAAGTACTGGCTGAGCGATAGATTTGAGACATTTTACCAGCTATGTAACAATCAGGCACAAGGAAAATTGCTGCTTCCATTGTGAAGCATTTAGTAGAATTTAGGACTGAGATAAGGAAGAATTTTTTCACTCAGAGGGTGGTGAATTTATGGACTTCTCTGCCACAGGAAGTGATTGAGGCCGGTTCCATAGCTATATTTAAGAGAGAGTTAGATTTAGTACTTGTGACTAGGGGGATCTGGGGGTATGGAGAGAGAGCTGTAACAGGGTACTGAGTGGATGATCAGCCATGATCAAAATGAATGGCGGTGTAGGCTTGAAGGGCCAAATGGCCTACTCCTGCATCTATTTTCTATGTTTCCATTGAGGAATCTCAGACCACAAACAACTTTCACCCAGAAAAACAAGCAATTCTCCACAATAAAACTAGGTTTCCTTCCTGTCTGCAAACATCTGCTCTCTTGAGTCTGAATGGCACAACTGGGGAAACCGTTTCAAACCCATGACCTGAAACAGCATATTCTCTTCCCCTAATTGGAACTGTCTTCCAATTGGCCACCACTGCCCGAGCAAGAATGAACTGGGAGATCTCACACTTGCTCCTTCACAGGTGAGACCTCCCTGTGCATTGGAGCTCCATGTTATCCATCTTGCTCTATTTTGTTAACCTTAATCAAGTCTCCTCTCATTCTCCAACACTCCCATGAAAAATAAAAATCATATATCCTGTAGTTCGCGAGCCCGGACACCAGGTGGTGCTATTATACCTACACCTCGCTCCCTCTCGCTTCAGGCATGCAGTACTCGGTGTGAACAGGCGGTGGCAGCACTTTACAGCCCTTGCAATCTGCAGCTTGGACAGGAGATGGTTGGTTTGCACCTCGTGGGCTCTTGCACCAAGATTGAAGATTTGGAGATTTCCCATTGATTGGCAGAGAACATACACGACATCACATCCAACCCTGAGATTCCCTTTTTCCTGTGGACACGGCAGAATTCCCACGAATGGGTCGTGCAAAAATAAACAGTTCAGTGGAAACCTGGAAAGATAAAAGAATTGAAAACAAAGAAAATCAATAAAGTGCTGCAAGAGTCCTGAAATGAGTTCCTGATTGAGTTTGTTGTTGAGGAGTCTGAAGGTGGAGGGGGAGCAGCTGTTCCTAAACCTGGGGGTGTGAGTCTTGAGGCACCGAGACCTCTTTCCTGATGGCAGCAGTGAGAAGAGAAAGAGAGAAAGAGAGAGTGTGGATCTTTGATGATTGCTGATGTTTTCTGACAGCACCATTCCCTGTCGATAAACTCAATAGTGGGGTGAGTTTAGTCTGTGATGTCCTGGGCTGTGTCCACGACCTTTTGGAGGGCTTTATTCTCAGGGGTATTGGTGTCCCCATACCAGACCATGATGCAGCCAGTCAGTACACTTTCCACCACATCTCTGTAGAAATTTGCCAGGGTTTCTGGTGTCATCCCAAACCTCCACAAACCCCTGAAGAAGTAGAGGCGCTGACGTGCTTTCTTCACGATGTCATTGGTGTTGGGTCCAGGAAGATTTTTTGAGATGGTTACTCCCAAGAACCTAAATTTGCTCACCCTCTCCACCCCTGGCTTTCCTTTCCTGAAGTCAACAATCAACTCCTTGGTTTTGGTGACATTGAGTGCGAGGTTGTTGTTGATGCACCATTCAACTCGGTTTTCAAACTCCCTCTTGCATGTGGACTCATCCCCTTCCTTTATACAACCCACGACCATGGTATCGTCAGCAAATTTGTAGGGGATATTATTGATATACCGAGCCACACAGTCGTGGGTGTAAAATGAGTAGAGTGGGGGCTAAGAACACAGCCCTGTGGTGCTCTGGTACTGATGGAGATCATGGAGGGGATATTCTTACCAACCTTCACTGATTGTGGTCTGGAGGTGTTAAGTCCCAGGTCTTGGAGTTTGCTGGTCAGTTTGGAGGGGATGATGGTGTTAAATGCTGATCTGTAGTTGATAAAGAGCATCTTTACTGTTCAGGTGCCCCAGGGCTTTGTGTAGGGCCAGTAAGACAACATCTGCTGTTATTATGAGAGGCAAACTGGAATGAATCCACGTCACCACTCAGACAGGAGTTGATCTGCTTCATCACCAGCCTTTCCAAACACTTCTTCACTGTTGATGCAGGTGCAACTGGTCGATAGTCATTCAGGCAGGTTATTACACTCTTCTTGGGCTCTGGTGTGATTGACACCTGTTGGAAACAGATGGGGACCGGGCAAGATGCTTTCCTTGAATTCTAGATGGCAGGAGGATGGAAACCATAATATGAGAGCAGAAGTTCAAAGCATGAGGGCACATGTTCTGAGTTTGTAAAAAAAAAGGACAGGCAGGGGAAAAAAACAGATGGAGTCAGTCAGAGGGTTTGAAATGTCTATTTCAATGCAAGGAATAAAGGGGATAAACTTTGAGCATGGATCAGTATGTACAACTATGATGTGACTGTTACAGAGTCTTGGTTGGAGGAAGGGCAGGATTTGCTGATGCAGGTCCAAGGGTTTGGGTTTAAAAGGAATGGAATGAGGGGTAGTGGGGTGGGGGGAATAACATTACTGGTCAGGGATAGTATCATGGCTATAGAAAGGGAGGTAACTGCAGAGGGGGTGTCCAGTGTGACAGTGTGGGTGGCAGTCAGAAACAGGGAATGTGCCAGAGGACCCCCAATAGTCCTTGGGGCACCAAGAGCAGATAAGCAGGCAGAGTTTGGAATGGTGCAGGAAACACAGTGTTGTAGTAATGGGAGACTTGAACTTCCCCTATATTGACTAGTACTTCCAGATTGCAAGAGGGATAAATGGGTCTGAATTTGCCAAGTGTTCAAGAAGCAGTCCTGACAGCCTGTGGACCAGCTGCGAGCAGGCACACTGGATCTAGGTCTGGGTAATGAACCTGGTCAGGTGGCAGATTTTAGAGTGGTCAAGCATTTTGGTGAGAGTGACCACATCTCTGAACTTTCATATAGCTATGGATAAGGATAATTCAGACAAAATGGGAATCTGTTTAAGGTTCATGGATCTTAAATTTAAATGTAGGCATACAGCACAGTAACAGGCCCTTTCAGCCCACGAGCCCGTGCTGCCAAATTGGCCTAAACGCCCAGGACCTTTTGAAGGGTGGGAGGAAACCCACATTGACAGGAGAACCTACAAACTGCTGACTGTGTGGGATTCAAACCCTTGGTCCCAATCACTGCTGCTGTGGTTGCATTGCATTAACCATGGTGCCCCATTCATCTGGGGTTTACAGATCACTTCATTCATCAGGGATTGAGTACAGAGCTGCAAGGTAATGTTACAGCTCTACAAAGCTCTGTTGAGACCACACTTTGAATATTATGTTCAGTTCTGGTCACCTCATTACAGGAAGGAGGTGGAAGCTTTGTAGAGGGTGCAGAGGAGATTTACCAGGAGTTGCCCAGATCAGACAACATCTTATGAGGCAAGATTAGGGGAGCTATTGGAGCTATTTCATTTGGGGAAAAAAAAGAGTCAATTTGAAAGGGTCTCAAAGATGATGAAAGTCCTTGATAGGTTGGGCAGCCTGCACATTTTTCCTGAGGCAACAGTAAAATGCCAGAGGACATCTGTTCAAGGTGAGGGGGAGCGGTGAGGAGACATTGGTAAGTTTTTTTATTTTACACATTAGTAGGGGATTGGAATGAATTGGGTGGGTGATGATGGAGGCTGCTACAATGGGGATATTTAAAAGACATGGATAGAAGAAGAGTAGTAGCCTGTATTGTCATTTAAAACCAGGACACAGTTTAAAAATGAAATGACAGCCTCCAGAAACTACAATGCTAACCAGCAAACCGTGATTCCACATCAGGCAACACAAGATGCCATTTCAACTCCAGACAAAAGATCAAAATTACACAGACTAAAATGTACCTACACAATGAGGAAGAAAAAGTGCCAACAATACAGTAAATGATGAAAGACTCGACAATAAGCACATTTCATATTTTAGAATGTGCAGTGACTTGAAAAGAAAAACCAGAGCACAGATCACGTCTAGACAAGCCCATCAGCTTCTGCACTGTAACTGTTGAGAGGACCCCCCCCCCCCTACGTCCTCCTCTCTGACTCCACTATCTGCCACAGGACCCCATGCTCTAAGATGGCACAGCCTCTGGAACCTCCAGGCCAGGCACATGACATGATCACTCCAGTCTCCGGGACACCTTCTCCGCAGATCAGACAGCCAGCCATACACCATTCACTCCAGGCATCCAGATGCAGATCTGCCACAGCATCTCCTCCTCGGCCACCTGCAGCATTCAATATATGGAAGCCTCAAACCCACAGCAGGAGCCCGACCACAGCAGATCAGGCCACATGTGCTTCTTCCAGATCTTCACCTGACTTCGCGGTTCTTCTCACTTTCCCGTCTCCACAGTGCTATCTTCCAATCTTCATCCTTTCAAAATTGAGCACGGCACACTGCTTAGACCATTTCAGTAGCATTACGATCTGGGGAGGCCACTGCAGCTGTGCTACGCCATCATCATCCAGAGGGATGTGGCTTTGCGGTAGGGAACGTTTAGGTTGTTGAGTACATATATATGGGTCAGGACAACATTTTGGGCCAAATAGCCTGCAGTGTATTATGATGTCCATATTCAACTCTGCAACAGATAAATATGTTTGATGAACAATACACACATCACACCTTGAGTCAGCTCTTTTCTGCCACAAATCTTTCTGCAGTTGTTGGACGTTCATTCACCAATAGAGACAAAACAAATCCGTGAATATCACAAGATAAGCACCCAGATTTGAAACTAAAGTTGGTTGTGTGACAGATTATAGAGACATTTTAAAGGAGATAAACTGGGGCAGAATTTTTAGTGTAGGGGTCATATACAAAGATTTCAAAACAGATCTCATTTAAAATATTGGAGCTCTGCTCAAGTCAGACAGGCTGGCTCCGAACACCTTTGCAACAGATGAAAGAACTCAGAGGAGTAGGTTCGGAGCCGCAGGCTGCTTGCTGTTCTCAGTGGGCCATATGGTTTTGGAAGCAGAGAGGGAGTCAAATAGGTTTTTTTGTGTGTGTGAGAGAGAGAGAGAGAGAGAGAGAGAGAGAGAGAGAGAGAGAGGGAGAGAGAGAGAGAGAGAGAGAAAAGTTTTACAGTTCAGCAGCAGCTGGGACAAGAACAGGACAAGCTGCAAAGCTTGTGGAAAACCCCATTTTGAAGACTGGTTGTGAGTGTGCTTAGTTCAGCCTGGTCAAAGGCCTTGTGGTTCATACAAGGAGAGGACTGGCTGCGTAATGTTTCACTTGAAATAAGAGAACCAAAATGTTACTCTGTGGTGACCTGAAAGAAAGAGGTAATCATCTGGAAAACCCTGATGGGGCAAGTTTCTTCGGCAAGATACTGAAGTGGCTGACTCTAAAGTATCAGTTGTGGGTGTCCAGTGTTGAACAAATTTCTCTCTAAAGACCAACAAGAACCTTCCTGAGCAGTAACCATTTTCCTTTCTGTGCACAGTACAAGAATTGCCTGCAACCAGTTAACTTGGAAGATTGAGAAGTGAGATTAAACAGTGATTTAAAGAAAATTTCTGAACTTCCATAAACGTACACTTAAAATTAGAAGGGGGGGGGGGTTAAGTTAGGTTAGTTAATGGTGATAAGTTAAAATGTGATTCTGTTTTCATGTTTAAAGATAATTAAAAGCAACTTTTGTTTAAATAACCATTTGTCTTGATGAATATCTATTGCCGCTGGGTTTTGGGGTCCTCTGGGCTCATAACATTTTATACATCTTAAAACAGAACAATGTATTTCAATGCATTTTATGCACTGACTCTACATCCAGGCAGAATCCAGACCGAATCTTCAATGTTAACATCCCAAGCCATCACTCCAAACCAAGATCCAAAAGTACTGGCACAGCAAATGGTTTAAGTTGAAATATATTTGAGAAATTTTACAAACTGCATAACAATTGGCAACAAGGAAAATAAGAGCTTGCATTATTATTCAACACTCACAGACCACTACCAACAAGTACAATGATTTTTACTAACACCTGATGCCTTCCACACCAACTCAACCAACAAGGCCTGAAAACAAATGGCTTTCAACAATAAAACCGAGCCTCTTATCTTCCATCTGAATGCCACAACTGTGAAAACTCCCGTTTTAAACCCGTGAACTCCCGTCACCTGATAAACACCCTCCCTCCCATCCCCTTAATTGATGCTGCCTTGGGGACAGGAGACCACCCTTGCTGGAATGTGGAGCAACAAATAGATTTCACAGGTGAAGGAGCATCAAACCCTTCAGCCCTTCTACTCTGTGCCAGACGACAACTCGGTCTCCTCCCACTGACTTGTGCCAAGACCATATCCCTCCAAACCTCTGTCAAAATTATTTACGATATGAAGTATGCTGTTTGACCTGCTGAGTTTCTCCAGCATTGCGTTTTTTTTAATTGATGTCAAAATTCAGCACCCAACCACCACTTCAGCTGGCAGCTCTTTCCATCCTCCCACCGATCACTGTGGGCAGAGGTTCCCCCTAATATTCTATTAAAACTCTCCCTTTTGGCCCTCAACTCATGGTAATTTTGTCCAAACCCCTGAAATCATCAAGGAAATCACAAGTTCTGTTACGTCCACACAAGAGAGGGGAATTGTGGAAAAATCATTAATTTGAAGAAACATTTCTCTGAAAATAACAAGAATTGGTGAATTTAAAGAATCTGAGTTTTGACACACGATTGGTAAGACTGAACTGTATTGGTTTGGGATCTGACACACACTTGCACATCGTGGAGTTCAATTTAAAATGAAGAAATGTTAGATTAATAAAAATGATTGCTTTGAAGATACCATTGTCTTGGTGAATTTCTATTGCTGCTGGTCTAGTTCGTAACACTTCATTCACCTGTGTAATAAGAATGTCCTCTGTATTGTGTGCACTGCCCTCCAGAGAAACTTGTATCAGGTTGTAAATGTACAAGTTATCTTTAAATTTAATTAGGACATACAGAATGGTATCAGGCCCTTTCAGACAATGAACATGTGTTTCCCAATTACACCCAAAAAGACCGACATCGCCTTATGTATCTTGAATAGTGGGAGGAAACTCGAGCACATAGGTACAAGGAAAACGTGCCAGATTTGAACCCGAGTCACAGGCACTGTGACAGAATGTGCTGACTGTCCCGCCGTGATTATAAACTTGAACAAGGTTGGAAAGGGTTAGATTAATGTTGGTTATTATGGACTAGCACGATATCATCAACTAATGTGCTACAATATTCAGTGTTCCATGCCCACATTTTGGGTTGGGATCCTGCATCAAGAACCAGCACATTAGGGCAGAGTCGGAGTCAATCCAAAAGGAGTAATGGCGTTAACAAAGAGAAATGAGGCTAGGAAGAGATAGAGTTAGCAAGAATGCTCCTCTTGCTGGATGTGGGTTGTCAGGGAAGCCACTGATATCTCTGATGACTTAATCTGTAAGAAATGAATTCAGATGAAGGTCCTGAAAAACCAAGTTAAGGATTGAGAGCTGGAGTTGGATAAACCTCAGAACATTTGGGAGGCAGAGGGAGCGATTGATAGGAGTTAATGGGAAATTATCATACCTGGGAGGCAGGAGGAGGGTAGATGGGTGACATTCGGGAGAGTGAAAGGGAACAGGCACCCCTGTGGATATTCTTCTGAATAGCGAATATCCTACTTTGGATACAAGCCATGGCGATCAGGTCTCTGGCATGGAATCTGGTCCTGTACCTCAGAAGGGAAGGGGAGAGCAATTCCATAGTTTAGGGGGACAGATACGAGGTTCTGTGCAGAAAATTGAGTATCCTGGATGGTTATGTTGCCTACCTGGTGCCAGGGTCCAAGATATCTCAGATCTTTCATAGCATTTTCAGGAAGGAGGGTGAGCAGCCTGATGTCATGGTTTGCATAGGAACCAATGACATGGGTAGGAAGGGCGAGGAGGTCCTGAGAGTTCATGGAGTTATGCACTAGGAGAGGACCTCCAACAATCTCAGGATTGCTACTCATGCCGAATGCTGTGGAGGTTAGAAATAGGAGGATAATGCATTTAAACATGTGGACATGGTGCAGGTGGGAGAGGTTCCAGTTTCTTGATCTGGGTTTCCCAATCTTTTTCTTTACACTTTCATATCCTGTGCCATAGGTGTTCTGTGAGAGAGGAAAGGAAAAGGTTGAAAACTGCTATTTTAATCGTACCTCATTGACCTGTTATGAACACTCCAAAGGAAATGGGCCAATGTCAATTTTTCCAAAGCAAAATATCTCAGTAACAATTGGGTCCAGAGCAGGAATTGTCAACCTGTTTTTTGCACTCACATACCACCTTAAGTTATCCCTTACTCATCACAGAGCACCTATGGCACAGGGATTAGGGTTACTTGACGTCCTATTAGGAAACCAGACAGGTCAGGTGACAGGAGTATATGGAGGCAAATATTTTGTTTCAAGATGAGTTTTAAGTTAATTATGGATAAGGATAGGACTTTTCCTTGAGTTGAGATTAGAAATTGGAGAAAAGTCAATTTTGTGGAAATGAGAACGAATCCAGAAAGAGTGGATTGGGATAAGTTGTTTTCTAACAAGGATGTGTTCAGTGAGCGGAAGGCCTTCAAAGGCGACATTTTGAGAGTGCAGAGTTTGCATGTTCCTGTCAGGATTAAAGGCAAAGGTAAAAGGCAGAGGGAACCTGACTTTTAAGGAACATTGGTGATCGAGTTAAGAAGAGAGAGGGTCAGAGAAAGCAGAGGCAACAAAGAGCTCCTCAGGTACTAGAAGAGTAAAGAAAATACTTAAGAAGGAAATGAAGAAGTAAAAATAAGGGATGCTCACTCTCAGGTTTTAATAAACTGGATAGATACATGGATGGGAGAGGTTTGGAGGGTGATAGAATGGGTACAGGTCAGTTGGACTAGCAGTATGATGTTTTCGGCACAGACAAGAAGGGCCATTTGGCCTGTGTTTCCTGTGTTGGAAAACCAGAGAAGAGCTGGCAAGAGAATAGGAAGTACCACTCAAGGACAGTTTCTAATTGAAACAAAAGTTATACAAACAGCACAGTAACAGGTCCTTCCGGCCCACGAGTTCATGCTGCCCAATTAACCAATGGATTGACAAAGAAAGAGTTCCACATGGGGCTCGGCACTTTAGCGGATCAAATCATAATTCATTAGCAGGATCAAATCAGTGAGGCAGGCATAATTGGAGCGGTCATTGTTGGAGCAGCCATTGTGTGAGTAGCCCAGTTTAGGAGTGGGAATTTGAGACTTTTTCAGAGGCTTTGGAGTTGAGACAAGATAAAAGAAAGGTAAGGTTAAAGTGGAGCGACCATTGTGTGACGAGTTCAGTATAGGACTGGGGATTTGGGCTGTGGCACCGGAGGTGGTGGTGAGCAGTGACTGAAGTGGAGGTATAAGAATTGAGTCAAGGTAATATGTTTTTCTAACTCTTTATGAGAGAGTGGGAATGGCAGCCAGGGTAGGGACATGTTCCTCTTGCAAAATGTAGATGGTCAGGGAAGCCAATATTATCCATGATGACTACTTCTGCAAGAGGTACATCCAACTGCAGCTACTTATGAGGGAATTGGAGCTGGAGTTGGATGAACTCCAGGTTATTTGGGAGGCTGAGGTGTGAAAGAAAGTTACAGGGACACGATCACACCTAGGAGAAAAGTAGCTGAGTGAGTCAGGAGAGGGATAGGGAACAGGCAGGCAGTGCAGGGTCCCCTGTGGTTTTCCCCTCAGCAACACTTACCCTTTAGATACTGCATTTGTATTTACAGTTGGAATTTAGTATTAATTTTGCAGTCTGAATTGGTCTTCTCCCACACAAACCTGCTGCACATTTTATAAAAATAATTTTAAAAAGACTATTCTATGAAAAAAATTCCATAACCGAAGGATCTGACACTCGTTTATCTCCGATATTTGTGAGTGGGGAAAGCGTAACAGCCTTTCTAACCCACAGTTTGCATCCAGTGTCCCGGAAACACTCCGCGTACAATCACACAGTCAGCATACTGTGATCTTTACAGAGAATGTCATTCCAGACAAATTTGCAAGCATTATTTATCCCAGTATGAGACGGCATCATTTTCTTTATTTTTACATCCTTCATATTGATTCGCTTTGTCGAGAATCCAAAAGCAATAAAAACATACAAGGACCAGCCATAAAACAGGCAACATCTATCGGCATAACAGAAATTTAGGATTTAATTTTCCAAAAGGCTCAATGGGTTTGGTGTCCAAGCACTGAACGATTGACAGCACAAATGGAATTCAGCCATCACTGAGGACCTCAGCACTTCACTGTCCACCTGGAACAGTTCTACAGAACAGTTTTATGGAGATTGTTTCAATGTTTTGGTTTGGTTTTTTTTTCTAAACCACAAAAATTTCACATTCACATGCTGAATGTCAGATCAAATAAAGTTTTTTTTTCCAAAATTTGCTGTAAAAAAGTTATATTTACATGGTCCAAAGGAATCACTTGATCTGCACCAGACAAATCATTTATTCATACTCAAGACAGCTAAGACACTCCCCCATCAGGAACAGTTTAAAGGATACAGTGTTCATCAAAACAGACATCAAACAGTCTTAATACAACTGAATGGGATGAAAGAACTGGAGCCTTTTGTGCTGCTCTACATAGGTTGCATTTCAAGGTATTTAATTACAGTCTCTACATTTTTCTTACCAACATCACTCACAATTATTTCAAGATAGACTTTTGTCATTAATGTAAAAGCCAGGAGGATTGTGAACTCAAATTCCAGTTTTATGTTGGACCAGCAGCTTTAAGATAAGCTGAACAAGATTAAATTTAAATTAATCCCTCTCTTCCTCTAACTTGCGTGAAAACTGGAATGTAACTATACTGTCAATCTTAAATTTCCATCATTAAAGATGATTTAGGAAATCAAATCTCATGATCCAAGTTAATTTGATATTCTTTACACTTAGAAATAAAGATAGCTGCCATTCACAATGTTTGCCATTACTGTGATTAGACATTTAAGCATTGAGACATGTCACGGAATTACTGTTGTGTTATATGTTTAAATTAATTTCATTTTTTTGTTGTTTCCAAAAAGGATTGAAAAGCTTTAGCAAGTGAAACAAATCCTGGGCTCTCTATTATGGTCTTTGGCTTGGCTTCGCAGACGTAGATTTATGGAGGGGTAAATGTCCACGTCAGCTGCAGGCTCGTTTGTGGCTGACAAGTCCGATGCGGGACAGGCAGACACGGTTGCAGCGGTTGCAGGGGAAAATTGGTGGGTTGGGGTTGGGTGTTGGGTTTTTCCTCCTTTGTCTTTTGTCAGTGAGGTGGGCTCTGTGGTCTTCTTCAAAGGAGGTTGCTGCCCGCCGAACTGTGAGGCGCCAAGATGCACGGTTTGAGGCGATATCAGCCCACTGGTGGTGGTCAATGTGGCAGGCACCAAGAGATTTCTTTAGGCAGTCCTTGTACCTCTTCTTTGGTGCACCTCTGTCACAGTGGCCAGTGGAGAGCTCGCCATAGAACACGATCTTGGGAAGGCGATGGTCCTCCATTCTGGAGACGTGACCTACCCAGCACAGTTGGATCTTCAGCAGCATCGGCCTCTGCCATCTCGAGTACTTCGATGTAAAAGTTGTTACAGTGACACCATGCCATTTTAATAGACTCTTACACATGTAACAAAGCTGCTGAAGCGAGTTAAAGCCAGGCAGTGACAAGTTGGAGATAATGTTATCCAGATTTTACTGATGCGGTTGTAATTTTACTTTGACATAAAGCCTGTGGAAGCAAGCAAAAGGAATGCTCACTTACAAAGGGAATTCTGTGCTACAAAATATTCCCTAGTGTCTGCTTAAACTATGAGCCACTCTTCCATTATAGTGAGCATCATGTTATTAATGTAAATGGTGCATGTCCCTGCATTAAAATGCAACACAAGAAAACAATCACAATGTGCTTTTCCATGTTTAGTTGCAATTTCCCTTCATTTATTAGTTTAACAATTGCATCCAAATTTGTAGAGTCTAGTTTGCAGAGATTACCTTCGGTCACACTGAATAAATATTATTTTAATAGGATTTATATCTATAATCGATATCTATAGATAAAGACCATACACACTTTGGAAGCCTATTTTAAACTCAGAGCTACACAATTGACCTTCAAGTGTGGCTCTTTCCTTCCCAGCCCTTCATAGCCAATGTATTAATGTATTGAAAATATATATCTGAAATTAAGCTTACAGAATTCATCTCAACATGAAACACTTGAATACCCGCACACCTAATTGAATTGTGCCCATGTCAACAATAAATAAGGAACCAATAACATTAGAAATGCAAAGTGAGGAGTCCCTCGTGCAGAACAAAGTGACAACTGTGCCGCGAAATAATTAAGGACGAGAGCTCTTTCTGCATCTTCCTGGTGAGATCTAGTGTTGTCAAAGCAGACGTATGCTCTATATGAATGTCTCTGAAATATAATGCCAGCAACTTTATCACTCGGTTCAAACTTCATGCTTTGCAGGTTTAACAATGTTTGCACCTGGAGCATGAAATTGTTTATGAGAAGAGTTGGGAGAATTGCATGAACTACCCAAAAACTAACAAATTTAAGAATGAGTTGTGATTACTCCAAGTTCCCATCAGAAATTATGCTGACAATTTAAAACAAACACATTTAGTTTTCGTCCTGACAATCATCCCGTTCCAATTTAGTTTTTACTTGTGATTCATATCTACAGTCGTTCACCTGAGTATGTCAGAGAATTGCAACCATCCACTCAAAGACCAGCATTCAGCATTTCAAGGCGGCATTCAACCCCAACAAAGAGGCTTTGAAATGTCAACACGCCTCATGAATAAGCTCGGAAACATCCAGCCATGACCTTGCTCCATCAACAACCACATTGTTGAAAAGTAACACCTCAATACTTTAATTTCAGAGATCATTTTTGGAACGATATAAATGTTTTCACATTGTCCAAAATTCTGCTCATTTGTGTGTATTTGTGATGAGATATCGGGACAACACGGATATTTTCATAGGTGAAAGGAAATGTTCACACAGTCGAATGGGTGGCTTGGTCATTTAAATTTTCTGTGCCAACATATTAATGATCAAACTCAAGATTAATTTCCTTTTCCTGAAATGGATTCGATCCAAGAATCAGGATCTGCCCATAGTTGTACGTTTGTACTTTCATCATTTTATCTTCCTTTTATTTTTATAGTTTAAACATGATGTGTCATTCATAATTTGGTTTCTTCCTTGCTCATGCTGTCTCTTTAACTGTCCAAGACCTGACTGAACTGGACTTCCAGGAGCCATGATAGCCACAGTGTAACTCGACTGGAACACATTCTCTTGCTCTTTTGGAAGTTACAAACTGTACAAGACAGCATGAAAGGGCTCGATTTCAGGTTTCCATGTGACCAGGTCAGATTTGCACATTAAACCCAGATGGAGCTCCTCGTTGACTTTCTGTTGAGCTGATCAGCAGCTTGTGCCAGTTAACCACTCTCTTCCTCAGATCCACTTGATCAAGCTAGATGTATGCCTCATCCATCAGTGTTTTCATCATGAACTTCCCACCATTAGAGACAAGTAAAACAGAGAAAGTAAATCCATAATCCAATCATAATGAGGCAGTTTAAAAACATAATAAGATAAGAAACATCAGAAGGCCAGATAGGCCCTTAAGCCTGCTTCAATTTTCAATAAGACTATTATTGATCAGATCACCCCAGGAAGAGCTCCAGGAGGATCAGATCCAGCACCACCAGGCTGAGGAACAGCTTCTTCCCACGGGCAGTGAAGACAGTGAATGACCAAAGGAACTGCTCACACTGACCCTCCGAGACTCTCATATTCAGGAAACAAGACCTATTTGCTTGTACTTATGTGCCCTGCATGTGTATTGTTTGTCTATATGTGTATTGTGTCTGCGTTATTTGCACTGAGGTCCGGAGAACGTTGTTTCATCGGGTTGTACTTGTGCAATCCGATGAAAATAAACTTGACTAGACTAAAAAATGCCTGATCAAAACAGAGTTACAGCAAGGTGTTGATGAGAGTGCTTGGGGATGAATGATAGAAGGTTGGGTTGTAGATGTCACAGTTAGCAAGCAGGCAAATAGAATTCTGGTCCTTATTGTTAGAGGCATTGAGTTTAAGAACAAGGAGCTTCTGCTGGAACTATACATGGAGACGACATGCAGTTCTGGTCTCCCTACTTGCCACAATTTTAATCTGTCCACACTTTCAGTTAGTTGCCAAGGCCCTATGTTTTGGACCTGTAAATTTAGATATATGTAGTACTGTAACAGGCCTTTTCAGCCCATGAATCTGTGTTGCCCAATTAGAAAAAAAACCTTTTCTGAACTTACATGCACATGAGCACAGAATTAGAGGGGGGGGGGGTTAAGTTAGGTTAATTAAGTTAATAGTGATAAGTTAAAGTGTGATTCTGTTTTCATGTTTAAAGATAATTAAAAGCAACTTTTGTTGAAGTAACCATTTGTCTTGGTGAATATCTATTGCTGCTGGGTTTTGGGGTCCTCCGGGCTCATAACATTTGACGTACTCTGATCATAAATTTGAACTTTAAACTTTGATGGTCAGAATTGGCTACTTGAGGTTCCAGGGTTTTGATGTTTCAAAAGAGATAGGAAGGGTGGGTAAAAGACGTGGATAGTGCCCCATTGCTAATCAGCTGGAGAAATGGAAGATATTGCGGAGATATTGTTCACTGTATCAGTGTAGGCGAGGTCAGAAATAGAAAGAGAGGTGCCAAACTTCAGACAGATAAGTCCCCGAGACCATAAGGGATATACCCCAGATTATGACGGGAAGCAAGGGCAGAGATTGGTGGGGGAATTGACAACATTCATTGCATCCTCCCTGGCCACAGGAGTGTAACTTTTGTTTATAGGCCAGTGTGTCTTATGTCAGTGGTAGGAAAGCTATTGGGGATGATTCTTAGGGACAAAATTTACAATCATTTGGAGAAGCACAGACTTATAAAGAATAGTCAGCATGGCTTGATGGGAAGCAGGTTGGGCCTCTCGAGTCTGAGTATTTCAAGCAGATGCCAAAAGAAGATGATGAAGGTTGGGAAGTAGATCCAGTCATATGGATTTTAGTAAGGTGTTTGACAAAGTTCCCCATGGTAGGGTCATCAGAAAGTCAAGAGGCATGGGTCCTTGTCAATTTTGCTCTGTGCATTCAGAATGGGCTTGACCCCAGTAGGTGGTAGTAGATGGAATGTATTCTGCCTGGAGGTTGGTGACTACTGGTATTCCAGAGGGATCTGTTCTGAGATCCCTGGTCCATGAGATTTTTATAATTTTCTCGGACAGAGGGTTGGGTCAGTAGCTTTGCAGGTAACATGAAGGGTGGAAGAGTTATGGATAGTGCAGAAGGTTGGTGTGTGTTACACGGAATATGGTCAGGATGTAGAGTTGGTGGAGCAGTGGCAGATGGAATTCAATTTGGAGAAGTGTGAAGTTTGGAAGGTCAAACTTGAAGGTGGATTACATGATTAATGGCAAGATTCATAGCAATATGGAGGAACAGAGGGATTTTCAGGTTCAAGTTCAGAGGTCCCTCAAGATAAGAAATTTGATCTTTTGCTGGAATATTGGATGATATGTAAAAACAAGAACATATTTGGAATCAGTTTACAGGGCAGAAAATTTCCGTGTCAAAACAACACGTTTAGACACTTGATATTTTAACTTTTTTCTTTGCACAGATGCGGCCAGATGAGTTTACTCAGCATTTTCTGTCTCCGGAAATGGTGTTTTTTTAAACATACTTTTGAAGTAGAAAACTCACCAGCAAAACAGGGTTCAAATCCACAGCATTATTGGAATATGACCTGCGTTGAAATGTTCACAAGAGATAAATTTCCAATGATTGAATCAGACAAGATAAATGGTTCTCAATCGGAACGTCATTTAGATACAACACAAGAACAAGGTCTCCAGGCCATCTGTCTGCGAGAAACACAATGACCAAATTCAACAAAATTCTGCTGCTTGCACATGATACATCGCCCTCACTTCCTGCATACTTGTGTGTCTGTGCAGAAGCCTCTTCAAACAATTATGTCAGTATTCCTGGCAGCCAGTTCTAAACACTTAACTCTTGTTGGGTAAAAAAAAACTAGCCTTGTCTCTTTAAACTCTACCCTCCCACCTCACCTTAAACTTTGCAACAGTCTACTCTCTATATTACCACTTGTAATTAAAAAAAAACTTTGATCCAAGACTCCAGAGAAAAGAACCTAAGTTTGTCCAACCACATTCCTCATTCTCATACTCTCTAATAAAGGTAATATCCTGGTAAATATTTTCTATACCTTTTCCAAGGCCTCTAGATACTTCCAGTGGCAACTAGAATTGCACTTGATTCCCAAGTAGAATCAGAAGTTAGAAAAGATCTCTGAAATCTATTTTATCGATGATTTGAGCTTGCATGATGAGAAAACCATCCAGTCTACTTCATTTAGGATGGGTTGAAAAGAGTACAGAGTGATACAACATGGAGCTGGCCCTTCTGACCAAATTGTCCATGTCTACCAGTAAGATATTCTGTGTTAAATTGATGAAAGGCTCAGTCCCAAAACTTTGGTTACTCTTTACTTCCTACAGATGCTGCATGACCTGCTGAGTTTCTCTAGCATGTTTATGTATTGCAACCAACCCCAGCATCTGCAGACTTTCTTGTTTAACTGGGAGATTGCTTTGTTGAGCACCTTTGCTCTGCCCACGACAACAGCAAGGACCTCCCAGTAACCAATCGTATTAATTCCACACCATGGTCATGTTGACATGTCTGTACATGGCCTCGTGTACTGCGAAATTGAGGCCACCCACAAATTGGAGGAACAATACACCTCAAGCAGTCTCACCGTCTTCAACCAAATGACATTAATATAGATTTCTCCAACTCCTGTTAGCACCCTCCCCACTCTCTCTTTTCTCAGCATCTGCAGACTTTCATGTTTCTCTCACTTCTGCCTTTCACCAACTTCCCACCCCCTTCCTTTTCATATCAGAGAGCAATCCTTCTTAGCACTCTACCCACTCCCTTGTCACCTCAGCTTCTTTCTATTCCACCTATTACCTCTTACTTATGTGCCCATACTCCTTCCCCATCCCCTTCTCCCATCTACCCTTTATTCAGGCAGCTGCCTGATTTTTGACATTGCCAATGAAGACCTCAGGCCCGAAACGCTGACTGCCTTGTGTTTCCACTGGATGCTGCGTAACCTGCTGAGTTTCTCCAGTACTTCCATGTACTGTTCTGGACCATGGTATCTGTAGATTTTCTTGTTGACCTCCATTTGACGAACCCTCATCAGTTCCTGTCTATCCAACGACTTGTATATCCAGTCTCTTAGGACACCTGCCAACAACATCCATTACAGATGTCAGGCCTACCTGCATGTAATTATTCTTAAACAATAGAACAGCGTTAGCTATACTCCAATCCTCTAGCACCTCACCTGTGGCTAAAGACATTTTAAATATTTCTGTAAGAGTTACTACAATTTATGCACTTGCCTCCCTTAAGATCCAAGGAAAAAGCACTGGGGATTTAATCCACCCATATTTGCCTCAAGAGAGAAAGCACCTCCTCCTCTGTAATCTGCATAGGGTACACGACATTGCTGCTGTCTTGCCTCACTTCTCTAGAATGTGTCCATCTCCTGAGTAAATACAGTTGCAAAAAAAGAGGTTTAGTTCTTTCCCAAGTAAAACATGAAAGTTGGCAGAGACTGTGGTTGAAGTAAAAATGGTGGAGAAACTCAGCAGGTCAAACAGTGTCCTTTACAGAGCAAAGATAAAGATACCCAGCCAACGTTTTGGCCTTGAGCCCTTTATCATATACTGTACTTTGATGAAAGGCTCAAGCCTGAAACATTGGTTCTGTATCATTATCTTTGCTCTATAAAGGACACTGTTTAACCTGCAGAGTTTCTCCATCTTTGTGTTTTTTTTAAATCTTAGTTCTCTCCTATCTTATTTATCTCCAGACATAGCTGATCCCAATTTTATCCCTTGCAATCCTTTTGTTCTTAATATATCTGTGGAAGCTTAGGGTTTTCCTTCCCCTACCACAGCAACTTCATGTCTTCTTTTCAACCTCCTGATGACCTCCTTAGTGTTTTCTTTAATTTCTTATACTCGTCAAATACTTCATTTGTTCCCTGCTATGCACCATTTTACCTTATTATACAGGGCCTCAAAATCTTTCAAAAATCAGGGTTCCTTATATTTGTTAGCTTTGTCTTTAATTCCGACAGTAACATACAAATTATTCTCAAAATTTCACTTGCAAAGATCTCTTAAGTACCAAGCACACCCTTGCAGGACACAACCGGTTTCAATTCACACTTGCTAGATACTTTCTGATTCAATCAAAATGAACCTTTTCCCATTTAAAATCTCATCCCAAGGACAAGACCTATCCTTTTCCATAATTATCTTGAAACAAATGGCATGACGATCCCTGCATCCGAAGTGTTCTCTTACACACTCTGCTGTCACCTGCACTCTCGGGGTTCACAATACTCGTAATGGCCTCCCAGGTTGAAAGCTCAAACACACTACATTAATTGGTTCACAACTGTCCATAGACTGGTTTCATCCTTGGTCTGAATGGCTTAAATCAAGATAGGTGGTTTTGGCTTCTATTTCTCACACTGATGCTGCTTGAGCCATCGATTCCATTAGCAGATTGTGTTCAGGTTATACCTTTTTTTTTCCCTGGTCACAATCTCAATATCCCTTGTCAAACAAGTTGCGCTAGCTCTCCAGGGTTGCCTTTCACCGTAAAAGGAACTTGTTGTACCTAAACTCTTACTATCTCACTTTTAAAAGAATCCCATTGGCCAGCCACACCTTTACCCACAAATATCCTCTCCCAATCAACCTCTGAAAGTTCTCACCAAAAGCCTCTAAAATTGGCCTTCCCCTAAATGTAGGATCTTAATTTGTGGACCAGTCCTCTGTTTCTCCTTAACTATTTCAAAACTAATAGAATTATGGCCTGTGATCATAATGTGCTCCCTCACTGACCATTCAGTCACTCCTGTTCCCATAGAGGAGGTCCAGTGTTGCGCCTCTCCAGTCAGGCCCTCTTTTTTATTGATTAAAAAAACTTCCTTGGACATAGTTAATCAATTCACTCCAATCTTTCTGCACGATGGGTGACTTAGTCAACATCAGGAAGTAAAAAATCTTCCAGTAATACTATCCTCTTATTCTTTCAGCTCATGTCAGCTCCTCCAGTTCCCATTAACTATTGTGGACATATAATAGATTCCCAGCAAAGCAATCCTTCCCTTTTTACTGAGAACTACCCATATAACCTCAGTGCCGAACTCCCCAGAAAATTCTTTCTAAGTACTCATGCTATGTCCTTCCTTAACCTAATAAGTAAGAAACCCTGACGTTTCCTTATCTTCCTTGTTAATTCTCTATTAATGGTCCTTGTCAAATCACTTTGTTTGTATTTCACATTTTTAAAAAAGTATTTTATTTTTGAATTTTCCCCAGATACATAGAAAAACACTCCAGTATTAAATATATATAAAAAAACTTTTTCTTTACAAAAAAACCAACAAAACAACCCCCCTTCCCCCCACCCGCTCTCTTTCATAATATAAATCCTCATACTAACAGGGCTCACATTTATGTTGACCATCCAAAATTCTCTGCGGGGAAGTCGCTTGATTTTATATTACAGCAGCATTTATTATTACCCTTTTATATTGTTGTATTTATAATTATATTTGGATCCCTATATGATCCGATAAACACGTCATATTTGATCTTTCAGTTTGATGTAATTTTTTTTCCATAGGTCTCCAGCTATTTATCTCAGCAGTCCATCGTGCTATATAACACATAACATAACATAACAATTACAGCACGGAAACAGGCCATGAGGCCCTTCTATTCCGCACCGAACCAAACACCCCTTTCTAGCCCCACCTCCCTGCACAATGCCCATAACCCTCCATCTTCTTCTCATCCATATACCTGTCCAACCTTTTCTTAAATAATACAATTGACTCCGCCGCCACTATTTCTCCCGGAAGCTCATTCCACACGGCTACCACTCTCTGAGTAAAGAAGTACCCCCTCATGTTACCTCTAAACCTCTGCCCCTTAATTCTTAACTCATGTCCTCTTGTTTTAAACTTTCCTCCTCTTAACGGAAATAGTCTATCCACATCCACTCTGTCTATCCCTTTCATAATCTTAAATACTTCTATCAAATCCCCTCTCAACCTTCTACGCTCCAAAGAATAAAGACCTAATCTGTCCAATCTCTCCCCATACTCCAGATGCTTAAACCCAGGCAACATTCTGGTAAACCTTCTCTGCACTCTCTCCACTCTGTTTATATCCTTCCTATAATTAGGCGACCAGAACTGCACACAGAACTCCAAATTAGGCCGCACCAACATCTTATACAATCTCAACATCACCTCCCAACTCCTATATTCCATGCAATGATTGATAAAGGCCAGCATACTAAAAGCCTTCTTCACCACCCTATTCACGTGAGTTTCTACCTTCAGGGAATGATGTACCGTCACTCCTAAATCTTTCTGCTCTTCTGTATTCCTCAATGCTCTCCCATTTACCACATATGTCCTATTCTGATTCTGCTTACCAAAATGAAGCACCTCACACTTATCAGCATTAAATTCCATCTGCCATTTTTCAGCCCACTTTTCTAAGCAGCCCAAATCCCTCTGCAATCCTTGAAAACCTTCTTCATTATCTACTATTCCACCTATCTTAGTATCGTCTGCATATTTACTAATCCAATTCACCACCCCATCATCTAGATCATTAATGTATATAACGAACAACAATGGGCCCAATACAGATCCTTGAGGCACACCACTGGTCACCGGCCTCCAACCTGACAGACAATTATCCACTACCACTCTCTGGCCTCTCCCTTTCAGCCAATGTTCAATCCATTTGACTATCTCAAAATTTATACCTAAAGACTGCACCTTCCTAACTAACCTTTCATGTGGTACCTTATCGAAGGCCTTACTGAAGTCCATATAGACAACATCCACTGCGCTACCCTCATCCACATTCCTAGTCACCTCTTCAAAAAATTCAATCAGATTGGTCAAACATGACCTTCCTCCCACAAATCCATGTTGAGTGCTCCTGATCAGACCCTGTCTATCCAGATGTTTATAAGTACTATCTCTAAGAATTTTCTCCATTAATTTACCTACCACAGACGTCAAACTTACAGGCCGATAGTTGCCAGGCTTCCTCCTTGAACCCTTTTTAAATAACGGAACCACATGCGCAATGCGCCAATCCTCCGGCACTATCCCCATATCTAATGACATTTGGAAAATTACCGCCAGAGCCTCTGCTATTTCCTCCTTCACTTCTCTCAATGTCCTGGGGAAGATCCCGTCTGGTCCCGGAGACTTATCCACCTTTATATTCTTCAAAAGCCTTAAAACTACACCTTTTGTAATCTCTATATTTCCCATATTTACCCAATTTGCTTTTTTTTATCTCACATCTCCCAATATCCTTCGCCT
Organism: Narcine bancroftii; assembly: GCF_036971445.1. NCBI lineage: Eukaryota > Metazoa > Chordata > Chondrichthyes > Torpediniformes > Narcinidae > Narcine > Narcine bancroftii. The sequence continues at coordinate 155,421,451 of NC_091473.1, read as the reverse complement.
TAGTGAATACCGAAGAAAAGAAAGTGTTCAATATCTCCCCCATTTCTCTAGGCTCCACACACAGTTTTCCACTCTGATTTTCTAAGGGACCAATTTTGTCTCTAGCTTTCCTCTTAACATTAACATATTTGTAGAACTCTTTTGGATTAGTTTTTACCCTGCTTGCCATAGTTTCCTCGTACCTTCTTTTAGCTTTCCTAATTCCTCTCTTAAGATTCCTCTTACATTCAATGTATCTTTCAAACATCTCCTTAACTCCATGCTTCTTGTATCTAATGTACGCCTCCCTTTTTCTTCGAACCAAGTTTCCAATATTCCTTGAAAACCACGGCTCTCTCAAACCTTTTGCCCCTCCTTTTAACCTAACAGGAACATAAAGCTTTTGCACTCTCAAAATCTGATCTTTAAAAGACTTCCATCTCTCTACCACATCCTGCCCATAAAACAAATTGTCCCAATGCACACCCTGCAAGTCCTTTCGCATCTCCTCAAATCTAGCTTTTCCCCAATCAAAAACCTCAATCCTTGGCCCTGATTTCTCTCTTTCCATAATGACATTGAAGCTGATGGCATTATGATCACTGGACCCGAAGTGCTCGCTGTGATATAGAGAATTTAGGTTAAAAAGACTTAAGTTAAAATGTGATGATTAATCATAAACAGGGAAGCCAGAATGGACAGAGAGTTTACTAGCAGTCAAGGACAGAAGGAGCTGCTGAATATGTTTTTTTAAACCTATCTTTTCATGGTCATAGTGAGAGACATGCAGGAGACAAAGGATTGATAAGAAGTGTGAGAAACAGAATTCAGTGAATGTAGAGTTCACAGCGTACGTAACGAACGTGATAATTAATAATGCAGTTATACTTAGAATGTTTTTGTAATACTAACCAATTAAAACAGTATTAATAAGAAGGGGAAGGGCAAATAATAAAGGTATAAAAATCAATGCACTGTATGTATCGGGGCTTAACTGGTGAGAAACCAGTTGAGTCCAACTCTGCAGACTTGTAAATAAAGCTTGTCGTGTCATCAGTTTTAAAGAGACTCATGTGTGAGAAGTTTTATTTCTGACAAATGGGGGCTCGTCCGGGATCTACACTCCGGCCGTGAGGGGAGGCGAGAAGAGGGACATCGGAGGCGGTGCACCCCGCTGAGTTCAGCGGCTCCTAGTCCCTTGCTCGTCGCTTCGGGCGGCTTGAGCGAGTGGTATCCGGACAGGGTGACACGACAAGACGGAGAGGAGAAGGGTGACGGTTCAATCCCCGGGAAGACACCGGTAAGTGACGACTTACGATTGTGGTGTGGGGATTGGGTAACAGGTGTAACGGGATACACCTGTTTGGATAAAAACCTAACGGAATAGATTAAGTATAGATCTTTTGTCGTTGTGTGAGAACCCTGTCGCGGGACTCTAGGATAGACCCCAGGGAAACCTCGGCGGTAACCGAAGGAGGGACAGCACCTCCGACGAAGTGCCGAGAAGAGAGGGGTCAACCCCAGGAAAACCTCAGCGGTAACCGAAGGAGGGACAGCACCTCCGACGAGGCGTCTGAGAGGAAGGGAGTAGGGTCCAGAGCGAGAGGGTCCGCAGCAACGATAAACAGATCTAGGTGGGAAAATGGGAGGATCAAAATCTAAGGGCTCGTCTGAAAATTCAGGACAATTCCTGGGAGTACCCCTTGACAGCCCTTTGGGGAGAATGTTTGAAAATTGGGATAGTAAAAGATATCGGGACAAAAACAAGAAAAAGATGGTCCAATATTGTCTCCTTTGGTCAAAACAACCTATTAAAGGTTCCTCGGTCTGGTGGCCGAAATTTGGATCTGATGAGGATTGGGTTAGACAAGCATTAAACATATATGTAAATTCGAGACCAAAGGTGAATCAAGAAGAGTCAGCATATGCATTTTGTTGGGTTCCCTGGCCAGGATCCTTAACAGAATGTTTTAAATTGAGAGTGGCAGGAGAAAAGAAATGGGAACCTCTGGACAACCTTCCCCCTCCTTATATTCCCCCGGTGCCTACTGCGCCCGAGGAAAGCTTATTACCGGAGGGGAAAGGTGATGAATCTGATTGCCCCGAAGGGGGCCGGGATAAAAAGGATGAATTAAGGGAGTCGGACCCTAAACTTCCACCGGTAAACCGACCCTGGACAAGATCCCAGACTGGTCCAGGACCATCAAAGTTTTCAATAAACCTAAATCCCCTGAGAGAAGTTCCTATGGGAGGACCGGGAGGGGGAACGGGATATGTGAATGTTCCCCTAACTAGTACAGAGGTGCGGGGATTTAAGAAAGAAATGAAAAAGTTATTGGAAGATCCTATAGGACTGGCTGAACAGCTTGACCAATTCTTGGGACCAAACACATATACGTGGGAAGAGATGCAGGCAATAATGGGAACATTATTTTCACCCCAGGAGAGGCAGATGATTCGACGGGCTGCCCTCCTCATGTGGGAATATGAACAACCTGGGGACCCTAGACCCCATGAACAAAAATATCCCTTAAATGAACCCAGGTGGGACAAACGAACACCCGAGGGATTGGCAAGTATGAGACAATATAGAGAGTGGACAATTAAAGGGATACGGGAGGCTGTGCCAAAGGGTCACAATTTTACCAAGGCATTTTGGAACCACCAGGGGAAAGACGAGTCCCCTACTGATTTTTTGGAGAGGGTGAGAAAGAATGTCCAACAGTATGCTGGTGTGGACCCTAGTACACCAATGGGTGAACAGCTTATTCGAATTGAATTTGTTTCCAAATCATGGCAAGACATTAGAAAGAAACTAGAAAAGGAGGAGGACTGGAGTGAAAAACCCCTAAGTGAACTGTTAAAAAAGGCACAAAAAGTATATGTGCAGAGAGAAGAAGAAGATCAAAAGAAGGCGACAAAGGTTATGGTACAGACTATCCGACAGATGAATGCTGAATCCAGAGGGGAAAGAAAACAAAACCTTCCTCTAAACAATCCAAAATATCCAAGAGAGGGAAGACCCCGGAGATTTGTTAAATGCTATTACTGCAATGAGGAAGGACACTTTAAGAGGGAATGCCCCCGATACAAGAGGGAATTGCGTGCCCTCGAACTTATGGAAGAAGATTAGGGGTGTCAGGGGTTCCAAATGTTAGGGACCAAATATAAGAGGGAACCCCTGGTAAAACTAAAAATTGGTCCCAAGGGAGAAGAGGTGGTGTTTATGGTGGACACAGGAGCGGAACGAAGTAGTGTAATAACTGTGCCAATCGGAACTGAGCCTATAAAAAGTAATTTGACAATTTCTGGGATAGAAGGAGCTCCCAGAATGGTATCAATAATTCCCCAAGTAACAGTGAAACTGGAAGAAAGAGAAGGGGTACAAGACCTCTTGTTATTACCTTCGGCTGGATTTAACCTCCTAGGAAGGGACTTACAGGCTCTCCTAGGTTTGGGTGCTCTCCCTGTGGACGGAGAAGTGCGAGTCCACCTCTGCGCTTTAAAGGAAGAGGATGAACGGCAGATTGACGAGAGAGTCTGGTATAAGGAGGGAAATCGAGGAGGTCTGGACATCCCACCTTTACATGTCACATTAATACCAGGTCATCAGCCGGTAAGGAAACGTCAGTATCCTATTTCTTTGGAAGGGAGAAAAGGGCTACAGCCGGTAATTGAGACTTTAATACGAGACGGACTATTAGAAGAATGCATGTCACCTTATAACACCCCTATACTCCCAGTAAAAAAGTCAGATGGATCCTATCGCCTAGTTCAGGATCTAAGAAGTTTGAATGCTATTGTTCAGACCCACCACCCAGTGGTGCCTAATCCCTATACTATTATGAGTCGGATTCCCCCAGACCATGAGTGGTTTAGTGTTATCGACTTGAAGGATGCCTTCTGGACTTGTCCGTTAGAAGAGGAAAGTAGAGATATGTTTGCGTTTGAATGGGAAAATCCATGGACAGGTAGACGGAGACAGTTTCGGTGGACTGTATTGCCCCAAGGGTTCACTGAATCTCCAAACCTGTTTGGACAAATGCTAGAACAAATCCTGATGGACTATCCACAATCTGATGATTCCCAACTAATGCAGTATGTGGATGATTTACTATTATCAGGACCCAAGGAACAAGAAATGAGGAGAGAGACCATTAGACTCTTGAATTATCTGGGGAAAAAGGGTCTACGAGTGTCCAGAAACAAGTTACAGTTTGTTGAGAAAACTGTGATATATCTGGGACACCAGATAAGTAAAGGACAGAAACGAATTACCCCTGAACGAATTGCGGGAATCACTAGAATGCCTTTACCCCGTAATAAGAAGGAAATAAGACAATTCCTGGGACTCTTAGGATACTGTAGGTTATGGATAGAGGACTACTCAGCTTTGGTGAAGTTTATGTATGATAAACTGACAAATGAAAATGACTATCCATTGAAATGGACCCAGGAGGAGGAGGGATGGTTCGAGGACTTGAAACATCGCCTAACACGAGCCCCAGTGCTCACTCTGCCCTCTTTAAAACAGCCCTTCCAGCTATTTGTCACTCATAACCAAGGAACAGCTGTGGGAGTTTTAACACAGGAAAAAGGTGGTCAGCGACACCCAGTGGCTTTCCTTTCCAAAATGATGGACCCAGTGTCTCGCGGATGGCCAACGTGTATCCAGGGAGTAGCGGCTGCTGCTCTGTTGGTAGAGGAAGCACGTAAACTTACTTTTGGAGGAAAGATGACTGTGTACACCTCCCATTCTGTGAGTGTTTTATTAACACAAACTGCCCATCGATGGCTGACTGATTCTCGTATATTAAAGTATGAAACCATTTTAATGGTTGGAGAAGATTTACAGTTTGCAAAAATTAATAGCTGCAACCCAGCTCAGTTTTTATACGGCAGTGAAACAGAGAAAGAGGTGGAGCATGACTGTGTCGAGTTGACAGATCTTCAGACCAAGACCCGAGAAGACCTTTGCGATACTCCGCTGGGAGAAGGATATGAATTCTACATTGACGGCTCCGCCAGATGTGTTGACGGAATGAGAAGAAATGGGTATGCTATAATAGAAGGAAATACTTGGAAAGTAGTAGAATCCACGAGACTACCCGGAAGCTGGTCAGCACAATCCTGTGAACTATATGCCTTGCAGAGAGCCCTCAGAATACTGGCAAAGAAAATTGGAACGATTTACACAGATTCCAAATACGCATACGGGGTAGTGCATACCTTTGGTAAGATCTGGAAGGAGCGTGGTCTAATTACATCAAGAGGAAAGGAATTGGCACACGAACAGATGATTACTCTGACTTTAGAAGCCTTAACATTACCCCAAGAAATAGCAGTGGTCTACATACCAAGCCATCAAAGGGGAGATAACCCGACAGCAATTGGAAACAGACTGGCTGATGAAGAAGCCAAAAGAGCAGCCATGCAACAAGAAGTCCGTTTGCTGACTTTAATCCCAATAAGGCAAGGCATAAAGACAGCTCCCATTTTCACTGCTAAGGAAGAAAAGAACATGGATCAGCTGGGCGCAAGCCAATTACCTGATGGAACATGGAAAACACCAGATGGAAGAACTGTTCTAAATAAAGAAATAACTCGCAACATTTTAAAACACCTGCATCAACAGAGCCACTGGGGCACTCAAGCCTTATGTGACACAGTGCTTCGAGAATATGTGTGTAAGGGAATCTACACCTTGGCCCAACAAGAGGTGCAAAATTGTTACCTATGCACAAAAATTAATAAGAAGATAATGAGGACAGGGACCATGGGAGGTCAACCATTAGCCATACGCCCTTTTCAACGTATCCAGATCGACTTCACAGAGTTACCTCAAGTTCAAAGATGGAAATATCTGTTGGTGATAATAGATCACTTTACCCGATGGGTAGAAGCCTTCCCAACAATAAATACTACAGCCTCTACAGTAGCTCGCCTCCTCCTAGAGCAGATAATCCCCAGATATGGTATAATGGATTCTATAGACTCAGACAGGGGTCCACATTTTTCTTCAAAAATCCAGCAATTGATTTGTGATGCATTACAGGTCTCTTGGAAATTACATACCCCTTGGCATCCACAAAGCTCAGGGAAGGTCGAACGTATGAATGGAACACTAAAAATCCAATTGACAAAGTTAATGGTGGAAACTAAAATGCCTTGGATAAAGTGTCTGCCCCTAGCCTTATTGAGAATTCGTACTGCCCCACGAAAAGATGTAGGGCTGTCCCCTTATGAAATGATGTTTGGGCTTCCCTTCTGGAGTACAGTTGAGGGGTGTCCCACCTTGGGGGAAGGGGATATATTTGTTAGGAACTATTTACAGGCACTGTCACGCTCTCTTACAGATTTACGAAAGAGAGGACTATTGGCACAAACACCGCCTCTAGACTTTTCTTTACACAAAGTGGAACCAGGAGACTGGATTCTTATCAAGACCTGGAAGACTGAAAAACTCCAGCCCCAGTGGGAAGGTCCATACCAAGTTCTCTTAACTACAGAAGCTGCAGCACGAACAAGAGAGAAGGGGTGGACACACGCATCCAGATTTAAGGGACCTGTAGAGACGCCACAGGACCCTGATACGAACTCAGATTGGACTTGTATTCCTGGAGAAAAACCTCTTACCTTACGATTTTGCAAAAAGACTTAATTCACAATGTTATTGTTATGTTCTTTGATTTTTCTTAGTTTGCCTATGTCTTTATCAGGTGTGAAATGTAAGAAATGCAGAGATACAGTGGTCCTGTTTCAGGACCACATTTGGGGAAGAAAGGAAGGTAATTTCATTTCCCATACCTCAGTTCCTGAGAAATGTTGGGCAGAAAATACCACCCAACATCCATATACCCCTTGTGTGGAAAAAGAAGGAAATAATATGGGTCATTATATACAGATTCCTAATACCACTCCTTTCCCTCTTAACGGTTGGAAAGGTGACTCAAGCCCACCATGCCCTGATGGACTCTGGTTTTGCATACACCAACGTACTGTTCCAATGAAAAGTTACACTCCACACTTGAAATTGCCTGTCCCTTTAAGACAGCCGGACTTAGTTCGAGTCCATCCAAATAACCATGTAAGTTTCGGTAATGCAATTGGGGGAGATAACCTTTTTGTAGATCTGGCAACTAAAATTGCAGGAACTTTTAATGTAACTAATTGTTAGGTCTGCGGGGGTCCACGGATGTCAGAACAATGGCCTTGGTGGGGAGAACCTCTCAATTCATTGACCATGATTTCCCGCATTTGGACAACTAACCGAACGAGATCAAGAGAAACCTGGTCTCTCTCTAACGTCCCCTCTGGTTTTTATTGTCTCTCACGAGCCGGCAAATACCCAGTAGGAGAAAGTCCCTGCAAGGCTGTATGGATTCGCATTTCACCTGGTGTTTTCACTTGGTTTCCTAAACCTCAGACTTGGTTCTTATCCACTGTTTTTAAAACTAATTGCCTACCCCTATCTAATAGCAGTATTCAGTTTTGGAATTGTACCACTTCCACCATCACAGGACCATACCAATCAAATCCTGTTCTTAAAAGAGTTTGGGAAAGGGGGTATGGAGTATCCCCAAATGGATTATTCTGGGTATGTGGTAATAAAGCTTATACTCGTCTTCCCTCACAGTGGAGTGGAACTTGTTTCCTAGGAATAATCCACCCAGAATTTTTCCTTCTACCCCACGATCACGGTCATAAATTAGGCGTGAAGGTCTTTGATACATTACATCGTGAACCCCGCTCTACCACGGTACATTTGGGAGAATGGAGAGATGATTGGCCTCCAGAGCGCATAATTCAATATTATGGTCCCGCTACATGGGCTCAAGATGGATCTTGGGGTTATCGTACTCCTATATATATGTTAAATCGCATAATTCGCTTACAAGCAGTGCTTGAAATTGTTACAAATCAAACAGCTATAGCCCTGCAATTACTTGCATCCCAGCAAGGTCAAATGCGCTCTGCTATATATCAGAACCGTCTAGCCCTAGACTATCTCCTAGCCACGGAAGGAGGTGTATGTGGCAAACTTAATTTGACTAACTGCTGCTTACAAATTGATGATAATGGAAAAGCCATTCGTAAAATCGCTGATAATATTCGTACATTGTCCCATGTACCGGTTCAAACCTGGCATCCTTTCCCACAATTTAATTGGATGGACAAATGGTTTGGAGGAACCTGGTGGCGTACCTTCTTGTGGGTCATCGGAGGTATTTTATTCCTCCTACTTATTTTGCCCTGTATTATTCCCTGTCTACGCAGCCTGGTGATTTCCATGGTCGAACAAGCTATGCAACCAGGGGGGATGGGAGACCCTGTAAGACTTTTATTTCAGCGTGAGATTAATGTATCATAAAACATTTCTCTTCCCTAGCTTAGAATCCCCATTCATATCTATACATATATTCAACACATTTTAAAGAGAGAAAGGGGTGGATTGTGATATAGAGAATTTAGGTTAAAAAGACTTAAGTTAAAATGTGATGATTAATCATAAACAGGGAAGCCAGAATGGACAGAGAGTTTACTAGCAGTCAAGGACAGAAGGAGCTGCTGAATATGTTTTTTTAAACCTATCTTTTCATGGTCATAGTGAGAGACATGCAGGAGACAAAGGATTGATAAGAAGTGTGAGAAACAGAATTCAGTGAATGTAGAGTTCACAGCGTACGTAACGAACGTGATAATTAATAATGCAGTTATACTTAGAATGTTTTTGTAATACTAACCAATTAAAACAGTATTAATAAGAAGGGGAAGGGCAAATAATAAAGGTATAAAAATCAATGCACTGTATGTATCGGGGCTTAACTGGTGAGAAACCAGTTGAGTCCAACTCTGCAGACTTGTAAATAAAGCTTGTCGTGTCATCAGTTTTAAAGAGACTCATGTGTGAGAAGTTTTATTTCTGACACTCGCCAACACTAACCTCCGTCACTTGACCCATCCCATTTGCCAACAGTAGATCTAACACTGCTCCTTCTCTGGTTGGCACCTCTACATATTGTTGTAAAAAACTATCTTGCACACATTTCACAAACTCTAACCCATCCAGTCCTTTCACAGAATGTGTTTCCCAATCTATATGTGGAAAATTAAAATCTCCCATAATTATAACCCTGTGCTTATCACAAATATCTACTATCTCCCTACAGATTTGCTCCTCTAGGTCTCGGTCCCCTCTGGGTGGTCTATAATACACCCCTACAAGTGTAACCTCTCCTTTCCTACTCCTCAGTTCCACCCAAATAGCCTCCGTGGATGTGCCCTCTAATCTATCCTTCCTAGGCACCGCTGTAATATTTTCCCTGACAAGCAATGCAACCCCACCTCTTCTTGCCCCTCCGACTCTATCACAGCTAAAACAACGAAACCCAGGGATATTCAGTTGCCAATCACATCCCTCCTGCAACCACGTCTCACTAATCGCTACCACATCATACTTCCAAGTATCAATCCACACCTTCAGCTCATCCACCTTTTTTACAATACTCCTGGCATTAAAATATATGAATTTCAGAGATTTCCCAATTTTTAATCCCTGTTTTCCCTCATCTTTAAGAACAACATTATTTACTTTTCCTGCCATTGCCCTTCATCTTCTTCCAGAGCATTTCCCTTCTCTATCACCTGCCCATCCATATTCAAATACTTACTACAAACTTTCTTTGTTTGCATTCTAACCTTCTCCTTACTGCTCTGTACTATTTTGTTCCCTCCCCCCAACCATTCTAGTTTAAAGGATCCTGAGTAGCCCTAGCAAATACCTCTGCCAGGATTCTGGTCCCCCTGGGATTTAAGTGTAACCCGTCCTTACTGTACAGGTCACATCTCCCCCAAAAAAGGTCCCAGTTATCCAGAAACTTAAAACCCTGCCCCTTACTTCACCCCTTCAGCCACGTGTTAATCCTCCACCTCATTCTATTTCTCTTCACACTGTCACGTGGCACAGGGAGTAATCCAGAGATTACCCCCTTTGTATTCACACTGTCACGTGGCACAGGGAGTAATCCAGAGATTATGTAGAGGGGAGTCGAATTTCCAAGTAATCACAATATATTTCTTAGCCACTGCTATAGCTAACTAAACAAATGAAATTTGGAATTTAGTGAGTTCATTACTTATTTCAATGAAGTTGCCCAAAAGATAAAGCTCTGATCGGCCATGAAGGCCACCCCGTTAACATTTTAGTAATATCCTGCCAGAAAGGTCTCACCTTCCCTCACGACCATATAGAATGTTAAAACGATCCTATTTCTATCCCACACCTGAAACACATCTCCGATATTTCAGATTTTGATTTATGCAACTTCTGTGGTGTGGCGTATAATTGGGGTAGAAAATTGTTTTGCACTAATCTGTACCTTGCATTTATAATTGACATCATGCTGTTCAAACACCAATCAGACCATCAACTTTCCATTTTTGCAACATCTAGATCTGACTCCCATCTCTCACTCTCTCGATCTCTGTAAACCTGGTTTCACACTTTCATTCTGGAAAGCATAGTACATCTTGATTATACATTTAAGTGTATTTCCCAGCCGGATCGTTTGTTCCATTTCATTAATTTCAAGTGGGGCCAAACCTGCCCCCATCTTTCTCTTAGAAACAATCTTAGCTGGATTAAACAAAAGAAAGCCCCATTAACCACTCTGTATTTATTTCTTAATTGTTCAAAAGATCTCTCCTCATAACAGTCAGCACATATTTTATTCCTTTATCATACTATGAATTCAATATTTTGTGGCCCAGGTTCATAGGCAATACATTTTTACATAATGATGTTCTTAATGATATACCTGCTTTTCTTTCCAATGCACTCATTTCTTTCTTTCCATATTATATGTATTAATATAGGATTAGCCATCTTTTTTGAACTTAACATTCCACTTATAAATAAAGTCCTTCACTGTTTCTTCTTCTATTGAATTCAATCCCTGTAGTGAACAAGGATTCACTAGAAGTGTGCTGTACTGACGACTGGTCCTGCCTCGCGGCTCCTCCCCCCAGGCCCGTATATAACCCAGGTCTCCTACCTAAACCCAGAAGCCCTCTGAAGCCCATTCCTGAACCCTATCTGTGTTGTAAGCTGATAAAAGTATTTATTCTCCCTCCAGTCGAGTGTGAACTTTTATCTATGCCACAATTTTATTAACTTAACAAACAAGGATGGAGGCATGACTCAAACCCAATATGCTGCTAATAGACCACCAGTCCCCCAACATGGCTGAGGAGTTTGCATATTGGCTAAACTGCTTCCAGACCTACCTGAATACAACCAGGGACATCTTCCATGCTCATCTCAAGGGTAGGGATGAAGGGGTATGTCGTTGTCCAAGACTGCCCAACGTACGAAACCGGTGCTGAAGGCTCACTACATGAAGTCCCCAAAGAAGGTTCTAGTGAGGAACCAGATCGCCCTACGCTGCCAAGAGTCGATTGATGACAACCTGCTGGATCTGTGGACACTGGCTAAGAAATTTAGATATGAGGCCCCTTTTGGCCGCGTCCTGGAAGATGAACTGACCTGAGACACTCTGCCCGAGGTACGTGAGGCAGCGACTGTTCAAGTCAAGAAGGAAGGACCTTGCAAGCCACATCAAGTTGGCCAAATCACTGGAACAGGACAGTCTTGAGAACAACTCGTGCTCTTGAGTGAGCAACTCCAAGGACCAGCTGCTTCCGCTATGGCCATACCCACTCTGATGGCTGCCACTTCCTGAGCCCAGGAGTACTTTTTCTGAGGCAAGGGACAGCACCCGTCTGCCCGTTGCCTGGCCAAAGACTTGGCGTGCTCCAGCTGTGGGAAGAATGGACATGGGCGAGGGTCTGCCACGTGAAGGGAGGTCCAGGGAAGTCCACAGCCTGTACCACCCCTGGATCCAATTCCAGTCCCCATCCATCTGCCCCGGACTTGCCCAAGATCACCTGCTGCGCAACCTGCCAACTACGGAAACGGCGCAAATAAGCTCGGTGGCCATCTTGAAACAGGCCGATTTCGAACTCGGCTCCATCATTGTTTGAAGAGGAAGGAGGGTGGCCATCTTGCTTCACCACGAGGTTGGTGCCATCTTACCTGTGCAAGTCGACAGGACAGAGGGGGCCACTTGAGGGAAGAACAGAACATGCCGTCTCCGGCAACTTGGCATCGCTGGTCCTTGACCAGAACGGACCTCACCAACTTGACGGTGATGGTGAAGGTAAATGGACATTTGACCAAGTGCCTGATTGACACCGTCTCCACGGAAAGTTTCATAGTCTCACGGACTGTGCAAAAATATAACTTAAAAATGTACCCCTCTAATTACTGAATCTTCCTAGCTCCCCAGTTCCATTCAGCGCGGGTACAGAAACATAGTTCATTTGTCATGGGGGGGGGGAAATTTTGTAAATTTCATATGTATATTTTAGATGAATTGTGTGCTCCATTATTGTTGGGTCTGGACTTTCTGTGTCACCTTAAAAGTGCGACCTTGGAGTTTTCTGGTCCCCATTCCCCCAGTAACAGTTCAGAATGGAGGGCCCTCAAAACAAAGACCCACTTGAGGACTCTCCATGCTGAAGATCGACCCTCCCCCACCCCCCCCTCCCATTCCCAAACCTGTTTGCTGACTGTAATCCCATTGGCACCAAGACCAGGAAGTACAGCGCTGCAGAAGGAAGTTTATAAATTGACTACAGTCAAACAATTAACAGATACCCTCTCCTGGATGCATACCCCCTCCCTCGCATTTCGGATATGGTGAACGATATTGCGCAGTATCGGGTCCATTCTTTCTCCAAAGCTTTTAGGTCATGTTGTGTTTTCACCATTTCTGCTTCTGCTTGGGTTATTCTCTCCATCAAATCTTCAAAGATTTTTAAAATTTCAGTCATATCTCATTACATTTTCAACTTCAGCAAATAGGTTGCTCAAGTTTTCCATTTTCTCCAGGATATTTAATTCTTGTCCTAATAACAAGCTCTGCCGGGGTCCACTGGTCTCGAGGCCACTCTTGCACCGCACCATTTTGGGCTTTTGCTCAAGGTTCCTGGCTGAGTAGAAACTTCTTAATTTTTTGCTCTTAGTTGCCTTGGTTTCTTAATAGTTGTTTTAGTGAAAAATTCTTAATTTTAAAATTTTTACTGTCTTTTTGATACTCTTCACAGAGAACTTGATCAAAACACATCTGTCTAAGTCCTTCACATGGCCACAACGCCCTGGCCTTATTTCACATTTTATTGCTCTAAAAAATGGATTACAGTCAACACTGTCTGAAGAAATGCTATTTTTTAATCAATTTTTTCATCACTTGATTGCAAAATCTGCTAATCATCCTGGAAATAACTAAAATGGAAATTACAAACAAATATTAACCACATCCACAATACTCTACTTCCATCCAATGGGAGATGAGAGAAAAATGACACTTGAAGGAGTCATGGAAACATGACTTACCTTTGGATGGATTTGGGAAGATTCCATGGCTGCGATTCTTGATAAATGATGTTTTTGGCAGTTGTTGGCTGCTCTGTCCAGAGTGGGACCTCACATGGTCAATACTTTCAGTTTGTTCCTTTAGTTGATACCATCGCAAGGTGTTACCAAAAAGACAGGTCAATTAGCACCTTACAAAGAAAAAGTGACACAAATTCAAACAATTATCCAATGGTATTTACATAATCAGAATCCTAATAACATTAACCACAGGCAAGGAGTTGGGGTCCTGTACAGTAGAAGTCCTAAAATCCAGATGCCAGAACTCAGGGTCACCCAAGAATCTGGACTTTTCAAAACTCTCAAATCCTTTCAATTTCGCGGGCTTTTGTGTACATGCATAAGCACCGCTGTTGCACAGCGGCAACAAGCAACCACACTTGTTGACTTTATTTTTCTTTGTAACTGCTCATTTCGATAAATGAAGCATGCTGCATCATTAATGAATAAATGATCAAAATTTACCTGTCCATCTCTTCTTTATTCCTCCTTAAATTTTAATTTTAAAAGTACTGCCTGAAAATCCAGAAAAACCAAAATTCCAGACCGACCCAATCCCCGAGCAGTCTGGATTTTAGGACTTGTACAGTATAATGATTTTAGGGTACTGGGTAATGAGTTAAATATCAAGGTTGTAATCTCAGGATTACTACCATTGTTGTGTGCTGGGGAGGCAAGAAATAGGAAGATGCTGCAATTCAATATTTATTTGAGGAGCTGGTGGAGGAGAGAGAATAATGTCATACTTGCCAATTTACAGCTGTGCTCCTAGCTCTTCCTTCCCTCTTTGTCAACTTCCACCAATCATTCTCCAGCCTCTGTCCCCCCCCCAACTCCATATATGTTGCTATCCCATCTATCTATCATCTTTCTTCCCCCACCAGACCACCTCAGCTCACCTATCCCATACAGACCCCTATCCCTCTCTAACACTGCCTGTCCATTCAATCCATCCTCTCCTTTCTCTGTGCTGAACCAGGGTATCAACCTGAATCGTTGTCTGTCCATTTCCCTACCCTGATACTGCCTCACCCAATGAATTTCTCCACTGTTTGTTTACAGCTCCAAATTACTTGCAAACTTGCAAAAAATCCTACCTCTCTTGCCTCAATGTCCAGTACAACTTTTCTCTGACCTCAACTGCCACGCTCAGTACATTCAATTCTCTAGGCCAATGTTACTGTATATATGTCTATACGACCCAGCTCCCTGAGACCCTCCTTCAGCACACTGCACATTTCCAAAGTGCACCTCATTCTTTTTTATTTTTTATTTTTCACACCATAAATCACATTAGCCATGATACACACTTTTTCCTTTTCACACATATACAGTGACATTTTCTCCCCCCCACTCCACCCAAGCCACCCCCCCACCCCCCCTCCCATCCATTTAAGGTATACAATCTAGGTTACATTAAACCAGTCAGACAATGTTGTCATTCAACAAAAATACACCAGAAATTCTACTGAGTCCATTCTTTTCTTTCCTTCTCCTTCCATCAACTTAGGTAATGATTGTCCCCGGTAGGTTTTTGCTATTATATTTAATGTAAGGCTCCCATATTTGTTCGAATATTTCAATATTATTTCTTAAACTATATGTAATTTTTACTAATGGAATACATTTATTCATTTCTATATACCATTGTTGTATTTTCAGATTATCTTCCAATTTCCAGGTTGACATAATACATTTTTTTTGCTACGGCTAGAGCTATCTTAACAAATCTTTTTTGTGCATCCTCCAAATCAATTCCAAATTCTTTGTTTTTTATGTTACTTAGGAGAAAGATCTCTGGATTCTTTGGTATATTGTTTTCTGTTATTTTATTTAATATCTGATTGAGATCTTCCCAAAATTTTTCTACTTTCTCACATGTCCAGATTGCATGAATTGTTGTTCCCATTTCTTTTTTACATCGAAAACATCTATCAGATACTGTTGGGTCCCATTTATTTAACTTTTGAGGTGTAATGTATAGTCTGTGTAACCAGTTATATTGTATCATACGTAGCCTCGTATTTATTGTATTTCTCATCGTTCCAGAACATAATTTCTCCCATGTTTCCTTTTTTATCTTTATATTTAAATCTTGTTCCCATTTTTGTTTAGTTTTACCATTTGTTTCCTCATTCTCCTTTTCTTGCAGTTTAATATACATATTTGTTATAAATCTTTTGATTAACATTGTATCTGTAATCACATATTCAAGGTTACTTCCCTCTGGTAAACTCAAACTGCTTCCTAATTTATCCTTCAAGTAGGATCTCAATTGGTAATATGCCAGCGCTGTATCTCCAGTTATATTGTACTTATCTCTCATTTGTTCAAAGGATAAGAATCTACTTCCTGAAAAACAATTTTCTATTCTTTTAATCCCTTTTTTTTCCCATTCTCTAAAGGAAAGGTTATCTATTGTAAAAGGGAGTAACTTATTTTGCGTCAATATTAGTTTTGGTAATTGATAATTTGTTTTATTTCTTTCTACATGAATCTTCTTCCAAATATTGAGGAGATGATGTAATACTGGAGAAGTTCTATGTTGTACCAATTTTTCATCCCATTATATAATATGTGTTCAGGTATCTTTTCCCCTATTTTATCTAATTCTAATCTCGTCCAGTCTGGTTTTTCCCTTGTTTGCTAAAAATCTGATAGGTGTTATATAGAGAATTTAGGTTAAAATGACTTAAGTTAAAATGTGATGATTAATCATAAAAAGGGAAGCCAGAACGGACAGGGAGCTTACTAGCAGCCAAGGACAAAAAGTTCAGCTGGATATGTTTTTTTAAACGTATCTTTTCATGGTCATAGTGAGAGACATGCAGGAGACAAAAGATTGATAAGAAGGGTGAGAAACAGAATTTAGTGTATGTAGAGTTCGCAGCGTACGTAACGAACGTGATAATTAAAAATGCAGTTGTACTTAGAATGCTTTTGCAATACTAACCAATTAAAACAGTATTAATAAGAAGGGGAAGGGCAAACAACAAGGGTATAAAAATCAATGCACTGTATGTATCGGGGCTTAACTGGTGAGAAGCCAGTTGAGTCCAACTCTGCAGACTTGTAAATAAAGCTTGTCGTGTCATCAGTTTTCAAGAGACTCATGTGTGAGAAGTTTTATTTCTGACAATAGGTATCTTAATTGTGCGGCTCTATAATAATTTTTAAAGTTTGGCAATTGTAAGCCTCCTTGTTTATACCATTCTGTTAATTTATCTAGTGCTATCCTCGGTTTCCCCCCTCTCCATAAAAATTTCCTTGTTATTTTCTTTAACTCTTTGAAGAATTTTTCTATCAGTTGTATTGGCAATGCCTGAAATAAGTATAATATCCTTAGAAAAATGTTCATGTTAATACAGTTTATCCTTCCTATTAGTGTTAGTGGTAAATCTTTCCAATGCTCTAAATCGTCCTGTAATTTTTTCATTAGTGGATAATAATTGAGTTTATATAATTGGCTGAGATTTTTGTTTATTTGTACACCTATGTATCTTATTGCCTGCATTTGCCATCTAAATGGAGATTCCTTCTTAAATTTTGAGAAATCCGCATTATTCATAGGCATTGCTTCACTTTTATTTACGTTTATATTGTAACCCGACACTTCTCCATATTCCTTCAATTTCTTATATAATTCTTTTATTGATAGTTCTGGTTCTGTTAAGTACACTATAACATCATCTGCAAATAGACTGATTTTATATTCCTTGTCTTTTATTTTTATTCCTTTTATATTATTATCTATTCTTATCAATTCTGCTAGTGGTTCTATAGCTAACGCAAACAATAAAGGTGATAGTGGGCATCCCTGCCGCGTTGACCTGCTTAAGTTAAATTGCTTTGATACATGTCCATTTACTGTCACTTTCGCTAACGGTCCCTTATATAATGCTTTAATCCAATTAATATACTTCTCCGGTAAACTAAATTTATGCAATACTTTGAACAAATAATTCCATTCTACTCTGTCGAAGGCCTTCTCTGCATCTAAAGCAACTGCTACTGCAGGTGCTTTATTTCCTTCTACTGCATGAATTAAGTTAATAAATTTACAAATATTGTCTGTTGTGCGTCTTTTTTTGATAAATCCAGTTTGGTCTAAATTTACCATTTTCGGTACCTGCTCTGCTAATCTGTTTGCTAATAGTTTAGCTATTATCTTATAATCTGTGTTTAATAAAGATATTGGTCTATATGACGCTGGTGAGAGTGGATCTTTCCCTTGTTTTAGTATTACTGAAATTATTGCTGTTTTACATGAATCTGGTGAGCTTTGTGTTTCGTCAATCTGGTTGATTACATCCGGGAGGGACGGAATTAATAAGTCTTTAAATGATTTGTAGAATTCTATTGGAAATCCATCCTCTCCTGGTGTCTTATTATTTGGTAATTTTTTTATTATCTCTTGTATTTCTACTGTTCCAAATGGTTCTGTTAATTTATTTTGTTCCTCTATTTGTAGTTTTGGTAGTTCAATTTTAGTCAAAAATTCATCTATTTTCCCTTCTTTCCCTTCGTTTTCAGTTCGGTATAATTGTTCATAGAATTCTCTAAAGTTTTCCTTAATTCCTTTTGGATTATATGTAATTTGTTTGTCATTTTTCCTTGATGCCAATACCATTTTCTTAGCTTGTTCTGTCTTAAGCTGCCATGCTAGAATTTTGTGCGTTTTTTCCCCGAGTTCATAATATTTCTGTTTTGTCTTCATTATGTTCTTCTCCACCTTATATGTTTGTAGTGTTTCATATTTTATTTTTTTATCTGCCAATACTCTTCTTTTAGTTGTATCTTCCTTAATTGCTAATTTTTAATATTAATTAGTAAAAATGTGCCATTTAAAATAGAAGAGGAAATAATAGATCCAGCAGGGAGATATGTAATGATAAAATGTCAGATATATTCGGAGTTTTGGAATCTACTCAATGTATATTCACCTAACGAAGAAGATCAAAATTTTATGCAAGATATCTTTTTGAAGGTAGCTAATACGCAAGGGAACATATTAATAGGAGGGGATTTCAACCTGAATTTGGATTCAAATATGGATAAAATGGGGAAAAAAATTAACAGAAAGAACAAAGTAACCAAATTTATAATTAAATCAATGCAAGAAATGCAACTTTTGGATATATGGAGGAAACAACACCCAAAGGAAAAGGAATATTCATATTACTCGGCTAGACATAAAACATACTCAAGAATAGACCTATTTTTGTTATCAGCTCGTATGCAAGATAGAGTAAAAAAAAACAGAATATAAAGCTAGAATACTATCAGACCATTCACCCTTAATATTGACCGTAAAGTTAGAGGACATCCCTCCAAGAATGTATAGATGGAGATTAAACCCCATGTTACTTAAAAGGCAGGATTTTAGAGAATTTATTGAAAAACAAATCAAAATGTATTTTGAAATAAATACGGAATCAGTGGAAGATAAGTTTATACTATGGGATGCAATGAAAGCATTCATTAGAGGGCAAATAATAAGTTATGTAACCAAGATGAAGAAGGACTATAATCAGGAAACAGAGCAGTTGGAAAGGGAAATAGTAAATATAGAAAAAGAATTAGTAATGAAGGAAGATACAACTAAAAGAAGAGAATTGGCAGATAAAAAAATAAAATATGAAACACTACAAACATATAAGGTGGAGAAAAATATAATGAAGACAAAACAGAAATATTATGAACTAGGTTAAAAAACGCACAAAATCCTATCATGGCAGCTTAAGACAGAACAAGCTAAGAAAATGGTATTCGCATCAAGGAAAAAAGACAAACAAATTACATATAATCCAAAAGAAATTAAGGAAAACTTTAGAGAATTCTATGAACAATTATACCGAACTGAAAACGAAGGGAAAGAAAGGAAAATAGATGAATTTCTAACTAAAATTGAACTACCAAAACTACAAATAGAGCAACAAAATAAATTAACAGAGCCATTTGGAATAGTAGAAATACAAGAGATAATAAAAAATTTACCAAATAATAAGACACCAGGAGAGGATGGATTCCCAATAGAATTCTATAAAACATTTAAAGACTTATTAATTCCGCCCCTCCTGGAAGTAATCAACCAGATTGATAAAACGCAAAGCTTACCTGATTCATGTTCTTTCTTTGGCTTGGCTTCGCGGACGAAGATTTATGGAGGGGGTAAAAGTCCACGTCAGCTGCAGGCTCATTTGTGGCTGACAAGTCCGATGCGGGACAGGCAGACACGGTTGCAGCGGCTGCAGGGGAAAATTGGTGGGTTGGGGTTGGGTGTTGGGTTTTTCCTCCTTTGCCTTTTGTCAGTGAGGTGGGCTCTGCGGTCTTCTTCAAAGGAGGTTGCTTCCCGCCGAACTGTGAGGCGCCAAGATGCACGGTTTGAGGCGATATCAGCCCACTGGCGGTGGTCAATGTGGCAGGCACCAAGAGATTTCTTTAGGCAGTCCTTGTACATTTTCTTTGGTGCACCTCTGTCACGGTGGCCAGTGGAGAGCTTGCCATATAACATGATCTTCGGAAGGCGATGGTCCTCCATTCTGGAGACGTGACCCACCCAGCGCAGCTGGATCTTCAGCAGCGTGGACTCGATGCTGTCGACCTCTGCCATCTCGAGTACTTCGACGTTAGGGATGAAAGCGCTCCAATGGATGTTGAGGATGGAGCGGAGACAAGGCTGGTGGAAGCGTTCTAGGAGCCGTAGGTGATGCCGGTAGAGGACCCATGATTCGGAGCCGAACAGGAGTGTGGGTATGACAACGGCTCTGTATACGCTTATCTTTGTGAGGTTTTTCAGTTGGTTGTTTTTCCAGACTCTTTTGTGTAGTCTTCCAAAGGCGCTATTTGCCTTGGCGAGTCTGTTGTCTATCTCATTGTCGATCCTTGCATCTGATGAAATGGTGCAGCCGAGATAGGTAAACTGGTTGACCGTTTTGAGTTTTGTGTGCCTGATGGAGATGTGAGGGGGCTGGTAGTCATGGTGGGGAGCTGGCTGATGGAGGACCTCAGTTTTCTTCAGGCTGACTTCCAGGCCAAACATTTTGGCAGTTTCCGCAAAGCAGGACGTCAAGCGCTGAAGAGCAGGCTCTGAATGGGCAACTAAAGCGGCATCGTCTGCAAAGAGTAGTTCACGGACACGTTTCTCTTGTGTCTTCATGTAAAACAGCAATAATTACAGTAATACTAAAGCAAGGGAAAGATCCAGCGTCATATAGACCAATATCATTACTTAACACAGATTATAAGACAATAGCTAAATTATTAGCAAACAGATTAGCAGAGTATGTACCGAAAATGGTAAATCTAGACCATACTGGATTTATCAAAAAAAGATGCACAACAGACAATATTTGTAAATTTATTAACTTAATTCATGCAGTAGAAGGGAATAAAGCACCAACAGTAGCAGTTGCTTTAGACGCAGAGAAGGCCTTTGACAGAGTAGAATGGAATTATTTGTTCAAAGTATTGCAAAAATTTAGTTTACCGGAGAAGTATATTAATTGGATTAAAGCATTATATAAAGGATCGTTAGCGAAAGTGACAGTAAATGGACATGTATCAAAGCAATTTAACTTTAGCAGGTCAACACGACAGGGATGCCCACTATCACCTTTATTGTTTGCGTTAGCTATAGAACCACTAGCAGAATTGATAAGAACAGATAATAATATAAAAGGAATAAAAATAAAAGACAAGGAATATAAAATCAGTTTATTTGTGGATGATGTTATAGTGTACTTAACAGAACCAGAACTATCAATAAAAGAATTATATAAGAAATTGAAGGAATATGGAGAAGTGTCGGGTTACAAGATAAACGTAAATAAAAGTGAAGCAATGCCTATGAATAATGCGGATTTCTCAAAATTTAAGAAGGAATCACCATTTAGATGGCAAATGCAAGCAATAAGATACCTAGGTGTACAAATAAACAAAAATCTCGGCCAACTATATAAACTCAATTATTATCCACTAATGAAATAATTACAGGACGATTTAGAGCATTGGAAAGATTTACCACTAACACTAATAGGAAGGATAAACTGTATTAAAATGAACATTTTCCCAAGGATATTATACTTATTTCAGGCATTGCCAATACAACTGACAGAGAAATTCATCAAGGAGTTAAAGAAAATAATAAGGAAATTTTTATGGAGAGGGGGGAAACCGAGGATAGCACTAGATAAATTAACAGAATGGTATAAACAAGGAGGCTTACAACTGCCAAACTTTAAAAATTATTATAGAGCCGCACAATTAAGATACCTATCAGATTTTTATCAAACAAGGGAAAAGCCAGATTGGACGAGATTAGAATTAGATAAAATAGGGGAAAAGATACCGGAACACATATTATATAAATGGGATGAAAAATTGGTACAACATAGAAGTTCTCCAGTATTACATCATCTCCTCAATATTTGGAAGAAGATTCATGTGGAAAGAAATAAAACAAATTATCAATTACCAAAACTAATATTGACGCAATACAAGTTACTCCCTTTTACAATAGATAACCTTTCCTTTAGAGAATGGGAAAAAAAAGGGATTAAAAGAATAGAAAATTGTTTTTCTGGAAATAGATTCTTATCCTTTGAACAAATGAAAGATAAGTACAATATAACTGGAGATACAGCGCTGGCATATTACCAATTGAGATCCTACTTGAAGGATAAATTAGGAAGCGGTTTGAGTTTGCCAGAAGGAAGTAACCTTAAATATGTGATTTATAACAAATATGTATATTAAACTGCAAGAAAAGGAGAATGAGGAAACAAATGGTAAAACTAAACAAAAATGGGAACAAGATTTAAATATAAAGATAAAAAAGGAAACATGGGAGAAGTTGTGCTCCGGAACGATGAGAAATACAATAAATACGAGGTTACGTATGATACAATATAACTGGATACACAGGCTATACATTACACCTCAAAAGTTAAATAAATGGGACCCAACAGTTTTCGATGTAAAAAAGAAATGGGAACAACAATTCATGCAATCTGGACATGTGAGAAAGTAAAAAAATTTGGGAAGATCTAAATCAGATATTAAATAAAATAACAGAAAACAATATACCTAAGAATCCAGAGATCTTCCTCCTAAGTAACATAAAAAATAAAGAATTTGGAATTGATTTGGAGGATGCACAAAAAAGATTTGTTAAGATAGCTCAAGCCGTAGCAAAAAAATGTATTATGTCAACCTGGAAATTGGAAGATAATTTGAAAATACAACAATGGTATATAGAAATGAATAAATGTATTCCATTAGAAAAAATAACATATAGTTTAAGAAATAATATTGAAATATTCGAACAAATATGGGAGCCTTACATTAAATACAATAGTGAAAACCTACCGGGGACAATCATTACCTAAGTTAATGGAAGGAAAAGGAAATGAAAAGAATGGACTCAGTAGAATTTCTGGTGTATTTTTATTGAATGACAACATTGTCTGACTGGTTTAATGTATCCTAGATTGTATACCTTAAATGGACGGGAGGGGGTAGGTAGGGAGGGTGGGATGGGAGGAGGGAGGGTGGGGGAGAAAATGGCACTGTATATGTGTGAAAAGGAAAAAGTGTGTACCATGTTTAATGTGATTTATGGTGTGAAAAATAAAAAATTTAAAAAAAAATCAACATGCTCATCAACTTCACTGCCAGCATGATGCTGCCTTGTGGTGTGGACTATTTGCAACACCTTCCAGATCTCCAGCTTCCTCTGAGAGGGCCAACATCTTTGGACATGCCCTGAACTCTTCACCCTTCAATTCGAGCAAGGACTCTCCGACTGGACAACCACTTCTCTGAGTCCCTGTGCTTAACCTGCAGATCAAGGCTGCAGCCCCTGGCTACCAGCCACATTCATAACATAACATAACATAACATAACAATTACAGCACGGAAACAGGCCATTAGGCCCTTCTAGTCCGCACCGAACCAAACACCCCTTTCTAATCCCACCTCCCTGCACAATGCCCATAACCCTCCATCTTCTTCTCATCCATATACCTGTCCAACCTTTTCTTAAATAATACAATTGACTCCGCCGCCACTATTTCTCCCGGAAGATCATTCCACACAGCTACCACTCTCTGAGTAAAGAAGTTCCCCCTCATGTTACCTCTAAACCTCTGCCCCTTAATTCTTAACTCATGTCCTCTTGTTTTAATCTTTCCTCCTCTTAACGGAAATTGTCTATCCACATCCACTCTGTCTATCCCTTTCATAATCTTAAATACTTCTATCAAATCCCCTCTCAACCTTCTATGCTCCAAAGAATAAAGACCCAATCTGTCCAATCTCTCCCCATATTACAGATGCTTAAACCCAGGCAACATTCTGGTAAACCTTCTCTGCACTCTCTCCACTCTGTTTATATCCTTCCTATAATTAGGCGA
Source organism: Narcine bancroftii (assembly GCF_036971445.1). Lineage (NCBI taxonomy): Eukaryota > Metazoa > Chordata > Chondrichthyes > Torpediniformes > Narcinidae > Narcine > Narcine bancroftii. Next base: position 155,397,562 of record NC_091473.1, on the reverse strand, counting down.
CCAGAACTGCACACAGAACTCCAAATTAGGCCGCACCAACGTCTTATACAATCTCAACATCACCTCCCAACTCCTATATTCCATGCAATGATTGATAAAGGCCAGCATACTAAAAGCCTTCTTCACCACCCTATTCACGTGAGTTTCTACCTTCAGGGAACGATGTACCGTTACTCCTAAATCTTTCTGCTCTTCTGTATTCCTCAATGCTCTCCCATTTACCACATATGTCCTATTCTGATTCTTCTTACCAAAATGAAGCACCTCACACTTATCAGCATTAAATTCCATCTGCCATTTTTCAGCCCACTTTTCTAAGCAGCCCAAATCCCTCTGCAATCCTTGAAAACCTTCTTCATTATCTACTATTCCACCTATCTTAGTATCGTCTGCATATTTACTAATCCAATTCACCACCCCATCATCTAGATCATTAATGTATATAACGAACAACAATGGGCCCAATACAGATCCTTGAGGCACACCACTGGTCACCGGCCTCCAACCTGACAGACAATTATCCACTACCACTCTCTGGCCTCTCCCTTTCAGCCAATGTTCAATCCATTTGACTATCTCAAAATTTATACCTAAAGACTGCACCTTCCTAACTAACCTTCCATGTGGTACCTTATCGAAGGCCTTACTGAAGTCCATATAGACAACATCCACTGCGCTACCCTCATCCACATTCCTAGTCACCTCTTCAAAAAATTCAATCAGATTGGTCAAACATGACCTTCCTCCCACAAACCCCATCATATTCCCTGCAGACTTCGAGCAGCTTCAGTGGAAAAGAAAGAATGAGAGGATTTCCAGCAGGAATTTCCCACCAGTCTCAATGGAGAGAGCCAACATAAAAGAGCCAGTCTTTTTCTCCCAGTGATGCTGTTCAATCCACTGAGTCCTCCAGTGCATTGTGTTTGGCTTCACATTCCAACATCTCAAGTCTCCCCTTCAGATGTCTGTTCTCAGTCTCATCCATTGCCAGTAGGGTGAGACCAAAAGCAAACTCTCGGAACAACTCCCTTTTCCTTCTGGACAGCCTTCAAACCAACACCATGAATACTGGATTTCAGAGTTTCACGTAACTCCTCTGTCCTGCTCCTGTTTTCTCTCCCCCTCCTCCCCAATGATCTCCCCCAGCTGCCCCTCCACCCTCCTTTCTGTCCAGTCTTCTGGGCCCTCCCAATTTTGCGTCAGCTCCCCTTCTTGCTTCAGTCTGTGTATGGACCTGAATCATTAACTGACCATCTCTCTCCATAGACACTGCCTTACCCACTGAGTTCCTCCAGCTTCATTCTTTATTCCTTGTTCTGGTGGTCCTTCACCTCGAGGCAGAATGGGCTCACAGGACAAAACAGCCTCCTGCTCCCAATTTGTTCTGCGTAGGGGAAAACCTGTTCTAAATCACCATCCACCCCCTCAAGTCAATGCTTGATTCTAGGAAGGCCCCCTCCAACTTTCAAGAACAATGACAAAAATTAACCCACATTACAAATCAAATGCAAACTTACCAGGAGGAAGAAACACTGTCAATCACAAACATTATTCAATAAAGATGACAGCCGTGCCAAGGGCAGCAACAATACACGTCAAAACGCATCCAGTGGGGAGTGAAGGGGAGGGGATTTAGTGGGGAGTGAGGAAAGGGAGTTCGCTGGTGAGGTGAGGAGGCTTGCAGGCGAGTCGGGGGGCGGGGAAGCGGGGCTGTCGGGCGCGGGGAAGCGGGGCTGTCGGGCGCGGGGAAGCGGGGCTGTCGGGCGCGGGGAAGCGGGGCTGTCGGGCGCGGGGAAGCGGGGTTGTCGGGCGCGGGGAAGCGGGGCTGTCGGGCGCGGGGAAGCGGGGCTGTCGGGCGCGGGGAAGCGGGGCTGTCGGGCGCGGGGAAGCGGGGCTGTCGGGCGCGGGGAAGCGGGGCTGTCGGGCGCGGGGAAGCGGGGCTGTCGGGCGCGGGGAAGCGGGGCTGTCGGGCGCGGGGAAGCGGGGCTGTCGGGCGCGGGGAAGCGGGGCTGTCGGGCGCGGGGAAGCGGGGCTGTCGGGCGCGGGGAAGCGGGGCTGTCGGGCGCGGGGAAGCGGGGCTGTCGGGCGCGGGGAAGCGGGGCTGTCGGGCGCGGGGAAGCGGGGCTGTCGGGCGCGGGGAAGCAGGGTTGTCGGGCGCGGGGAAGCGGGTCACCAGCTGATTGGTAAGTACTCCTCCGAGCCGCATCAGGCTCTTTCACATGGCCTCCTTACAGCCGCATTCGGGTAGAATATGTGAGTTTACATCAGGGGTATTCTGGCCACCTGAAGGAGGCTCATCAGGTCTGATCCAAAGGCTGCAAGAAGCCTTCAGCACCACTCAGACCCAGAATGGCAGTTTCTGCTTTGAAATGTTAGCCACCATTGTCAACTTCAAGAATTTAAAATTACCATGAAACTAGACATTTACATGTGTAAATTGGAAACCAGAAATCAGACAGGCAGAGAATGATTACCAGTGTGTACTGTGAGCAACCCTTCCAGATTTCTGTTGAAATTTTGTAGACCAGAAGGATGTTCTTAATTATAACGTGCACATGAGATTAAATTGCCAACAACAAATCCTTTCCATGTCTTGAGGAAGAGGATGTGCAAAATGTAAAGCAGAAGCTGTACTAATACCTTCCAAGAAATGTTTTCCAATTTGTTGGCAGGAAAATGTCTTAAAAGCTCTACCATGTGACTGTGTTCTTTAACTCCCGTTCAAACATTAATAGTGAGGTGAGTCTGTTCACCCACCACTGGTACCCCTCATTCTTGCTGGCATGACTCAATAAAGACTGTGTTTTAGAGTTTGTGGTTTGTTACTGTACCTTTTTTGTACCTTGACAGGAACTCGACTTCAACAAGGGTGAGAAAAAAAACACTCAAACCCCTTACATGGTGACAGATTTGAACCAGGGTCACTGTCACTAAGAACATTCTTCCAAACATGCCAAGATCAAAATTCAATTGATTGTCATGGTATAAAGTGCAATATTACACAAAATTCACTTCATACAGGCATAAGGCAGACAGAGTCACATTAGCAGGAAGTTAGACAAAGTGTTCCTTGCAGTCAAGAGGAAAAGAAAATTCCCTGAGTCCCCTACAGCCCCCAAACCCAGCCCTTGCCCACAAACACTCAGCCCCCGTCCCCAAACTCCAGCGCAAACCATCAAATGCAGTCGCCTTGTTTAAAAAAGGTAATGGGGAGAATCCTGGGAATTATAGACGAGTATAGGATCTATGAGCATTTTGAGAAGTACAGTCTACTCGACAGTCAGCTTGGCTTTGTGAAGGGAAGGTCATGCCTCATGACTCTAAGTGAGGTTTTTGTTTGAGGGGGCTGACAAAAGAAATGAATGAGGGCCGTGTGGTAGATGTGGTCCACATGGATTTTAGCAAGAATTTGACGAGACTCATCAGAAAGTAATTTGGCAAAGGATCAGGGTAACTTTGGCTGTGGAGAAAAAATTGTCTTGTAGGAAGAAAGCAGAGAGCAGTGGAGTGCCACAGGGATCTGTTCTGGGACCCCTGCTCTTGATGATTTTTATAAATGACCTGGATGAAGAGGCAGAAGATGGGTCAGTAAGTCTGCAGATGATGTGAAGGTTGGAGGAGTTGTGGATGAAGCTGAAGGTTGTCGAAGGATACAAGAGGATACAAACAGGATGCAGATTTGGGCAGAAAAGTTGCAGATGGATTTCAATCCAGGTAGTGTGAGGTGATGCATTTTGGAGGACAAACCAGAAGGCTGGGTACAAGGTTACCAGTCGGTTACTTGAGTTTGGATAAACTGAGGGAATTTGGGGTTCAAATCCAAACATCCCTCAAGGTTGCCGCTCAGGTTGATAGGATAGTTATGAAGGCCAATGGGATGATGAGCTTCATTAAACTTTTCTACGTGGTCGTGCGTGAAACTGAAGCCATTTTGGCAAGAAAGCGCAGAAAAATTAACCACGATCACAGGAATGGCCTCCACGTGAGACCTGGAGCAATATCTTCATGGAAACAAGCGACAACTTGACCAAATATCTAATATCATTTATAAAAATAGCACTGGCCTTCGCGAAAAGATGTATCACGATCAACTGGATGTCCGATAGCACGCTGGGCTGTGGAAATGAACTGCTGTTACCTACGGGAAAAAAAAATCACATAAACGTGACCCTTTGGTAAAGGTCTGTCAGCTGTACCTGGACCACATAGGGGCCCAGACACTAATATAAATGAACAATAAAAGGAGTTAAAAGTAACCATTATATAAACCAAAACCAAGTTTCCCCAACTGGACTCATCTACTTGTAATCTCTGAAAATGTGGATATGAAAACAAACTGCAATAGAGAGAGAAAAAATTCAAAGTGCAAAAGGGAGAGTCTTTAAATGAGTCCCTGAATGTGTGTTGAGTCTCGTGGTGAAGGGGTAGCAGCTGTTCCTGAACCTGGCTATACCTCTTCCCTGATGGGAGCAGTGAGAACAGAGCGGGTGATGTGGATCCTTGATTGCTGCTGCTCTCTGACAGCAGCGTTCCCTGCAAATGTTTTCAATGGTGGAGGGTTTTTACCTGAGATGTCCTGGGTGGTGTCCATACTTTTGCTGAGCTTTTTGCTCAGGGGTATTGGTGTCACAAGACAACAGCTCAAACCTACTACAAGTTGCTCCACAAACTGAATCTTCCCCACCTCACACCTGTATTGATGTGCCTGACTAAGTGTTAATTGTCCCTATTCCAGTCTGGCCATCTGCTCCAGGCACCCACCCCGTCTAGCCATCTGCTCCAGGCACCCGCCCCGTCTGGCCATCTGCTCCAGGCACCCGCCCCATCTGGCCATCTGCTCCAGGCACCCGCCCCCGTCTGGCCATCTGCTCCAGGCACCCGCCCCGTCTGGCCATCTGCTCCAGGCACCCGTCCCATCTGGCCATCTGCTCCAGGCACCCACCCCGTCTGGTCATCTGCTCCAGGCACCCGCCCCATCTGGCCATGTGCTCCAGGCTCCCGCCCCACCCGGCCATGTGCTCCAGGCTCCTGTCCCACCTGGCCATGTGCTCCAGGCACCCACCACGTCGGACAGTATTTAATTTGCCAGCTTTCTGCACGTTCTCTTTCTACAAGTCCTTCAGCAGCCTTGTGTTTCCTCAGCACTGCCTGCTCCTCCACCAAGCTCTGCCACAAATCCATTCACTCCGTGAGCTTCCTACATCACTCCAGAAAAAAGCCCAAGGTTTCTCTCTCTGGATATTGCATTTACTTCATTCTGATGGGCTGAGTTCCTGCAGCTTCTCAAACATCTGCTCTCACCCAAATTAAGAGCCATATTCCATCCTTCTCTATCCTCTCCAGCCTGGAACCACATTTCTGCAATAGCCTTTAAATTGTGCCCCTCTGCACGGATTTGTGCCACCTGTTTTTAAACAGGTTAAATCCTATGGGCATTCTGACAGTGTCCTTCCACTCTCTCTCTCTCTCTCTCTCTCTCTCTCTCTCTCTCTCTCTTCCGGTGGAACTAAATCCTTCTGCTCAAATTGTTGCTTGGTCTGGGCTTCTGTCCTTTTGCCTGGATTCTCATCCTCTGCTATTTCAGTCTGAACCTTGCCCTCAGCCCCAGGAATAAAAACGTGGGGATATGGATCGGAATTCTTTATGCCCGTGAATGTGTAATAACTTCATCTGGGTACATGTTGTAACACGGAGCCTGGACCATCTCATACACTGCTCTGCTCGTCGTGCACACACGTCTATAGATGAGAACAAATCTTGTCCTTAGCCACTGTGAAATCCATCTCCAGAATGTTGTCACTTTATTCCTGTGTGTTCACTTTTAACCTTGTTTCATGATAGGAGTTTGAATTAAAAATATTAATTATTTTTTTCCTTTTGAATTGAACATTACAATAAATGTGACTGCACTGTTCAGATTGTTTTATAATGTAAACAATATTTTAAAGAACAATCTGTAGACTTCACCATCTGAGCTGCAGGAACTGAACTGTGGCTTCAGCGGGTCCGCGCCCAGGGGTATTAGGATTATTTTAAACAGGACCGACTCACAATGTCCGCAGTGGAACTGGGAGAAAGAGGGTTGGGCTGTTGGTGTCATTGTTAATGACGTCTCATTACAGCACAGAAACCTTCCAGTCCGTGGTGAACTGATATTCTGCTGACCTGCACCCATTACAGATCCCTCCCTACCCTTCCCATCCATGCCCAGGGGATGGGGATGGATGGGACCCTGTCAAATGCCTCACTAAATCCCAGACAAACCTCATCCACTGCCAGTCCTTCATCCATTTCTTTTAGTGCCACATGATGGTTTAGGTCAGGGGTCCCAAAACTGGTCAGACAATCAACTCTCTTTTTGAAGCTCTGATCCCTCATCGAGGAATCCCGGCGCTGGACAAGGTGGGGGGAACATCACTGCCGCATCTACTCAAGGAACAGTCTGTCCTGTGGAAAAGTGGAACCTTCCTATTCTTGTCCCCAACTGCCTCCCCCTCCCCGGTTACTGATCCCCTCACCCTTGCGAGTCACCATCCCCTCCCCTAAAGGGTCCCCGACTCCCTCAACCTAGCATGTCTCCTTCTCCCTCCCCCCTCTTGTCTGTGACCCCATCCACCTCAAGGGTCCACATCCCTACCTCACAATGATCCCCCCGACCATGAACCTCCCGCTCATTCCCATCCGAGCTCCGGTTGCCCCAGACCCAAAGGGCGACCTGTGGAAACTCCATCCTCCCTGGTTTCACTCCAAAAATGCGCCAATTCCTGACCATGAAGCACAGACACGAACCTCTCTCCGCCCTCCAGCTCGCGACCAACTAATCCAAAGACGGGGGAGAAAAACAACATGGCGGCCCCCAGAAGTCGCTCTCGCAAGAGGGTGGGCCAACCAACCCTCCATGGGATCTGTTCTCCTCCACCCCGACCCTGTGGATGGAGCCCCAGGGGGGTCGAGATCCAGCCCTTTGGAGACCCCTCATTTAGCTGATGGCCACATGTGTCCTGAGAACCTCTTCTCTCACTGGTGAAAGAGTAGATCAGAGGTGACTGAGAGCTGCCTCTGGCCTCCAGTCAAGGTCCAATTCAGGCTGCAGATTTCCACACATGGACCTACCCAACTTTTCCCCCAATATCAGAGTCGATCTCACCTTGACCACTTTGGCCAGAAGCTCATTCCACACTCCCACCTCTCTCTGAAGGAAGAAATTCCCCCTCATGTTCCCCCTCTACTCTCCCCCCCTCCAATCTCAATCCATGTCCTCTTGTTTGAATCTCACCCACTCTCCATGGAAACAGCCTGTCCACATGGACTCTATCCATCCCCCTCACAATTCTAAATACCTGTCAAATCACCCCTCAATCTTCTAAACTCCAGGGAATAAAGTCCCAGCCTGTCCAACATTCCCCTGGAGCTCAAACCCTGAAACCCAGACAACATTCTTGTAACTCTCCTCTGCGCTCTGTCTCGTTAATATCCTTCCTATAATTTAGCCACCAAAACTGCACACAATGTTCCAAATTTGGCCTCACCAATGACTTGTACAACTTCAACATGACATCCCAACTCCTGGACTCAATACTGTCATTTCTGAAGGCCAACAGACCAGAAGGTTTCTTCACCACCCTATCTCGACATGTGACTCCACTTTCAGGGAATTAGGTACCACAGGAGAAAGGTTTAAGGGGAAAATTAGAGGAAATTTTTCCAGAGTAGTGGGAGTGTGGAACAAGCTGCCAGGTGATAATGAATGAGGGGTTAATTTTAACATTTAAGAGTTTGGATGGGGAGGGTATAGAGGGCTAGGGACTGGGTGCAGGTCAGTGGGACTAGGCCGAATAATTCTTCAGCATAGACTCGAAGGGCCGAAGGACCCGTTTCTGTGCTGTCATGTTCTCTGGAGGCTGGAGATTAATTGAGGGATTTTGGCAGCACAGATTCATGGGGGTGAAGGGCCCGTTATTGTCCTGCAGGTAAAACGTTAAAGATTTAAGACACAGATCAACCTCAATATTTTTAAATGTTGTTTTGATAGGACTGAAAAGCATAAAACTCCCCACCCAATTCTGATTGTAGACCCTGGTTTGGATGCTCCAGACAGTTTTCAGATAGATATACAAGCAACATTTCAGGCTTGACCTGCTGAGCCTCTCCAGCATTTGCATTGTTACAGCATTTGGTTGAGTTACTACGTGTGAACACAGAATAATTGACATCAGGACATTTCACCCCTGAACTGTGCATCCACACAGACAGGAACTTTAAACATAAAGAACGGTAACAGGTCATAACAAGCCCTGACCACACAAATACCCCCATTCACCTTCCCATTTGGTGAAGGGTAAGACAAAAACACTTAAATTCCTTACACGGTGACAGATTTGAACACAGGTCATTGTCACTTTAAGAACATTCTGTTAAACATGCCAAGATCAATATTCAATTGATTGTCCTGTAACAAAGTGCAATATTAAGCAAACTTCACTTCATTCAGTCTTAAGGTAGACAGATTCACATTAGCAGAAAGTTAAATGAAGTCCCACGCAGACCCCAAACCCAGTCCTTGCCCACCTACATCCATCAGCTGCCCACACTTCAAAGGCAAACCTCAGACACAATCAGGTACAAACATCCCAAAACCACCATCCCAAGACCAGAGATAAAGTTGCAGGCAGCGTAAACCTTACTCATTAAACCAGCACATTTCTCTGGCTCCATTGCCATGAGCCACATGGAAAACACCAGTTTGCAAACTTTTAACATATATTTTGCCGTAATTTTATTAACCCATTCCATAACACTATAGCTTCACCGAGTCCAGTCCCAACCATTGGCAACATCACCCTCCAGATCCGAACCTCCAACGTGGTCAGGAACCCTTTGAGGAAGTAACAAAGGAAATTGATGAAAGAAAGGCAGTGGATGTGGTGGAAACATATTACAGTAAGCGACACTGATTCAGAAAGTTATGAGGCGTGGGACCTAAACATCTATTGCCGCTTGGATTCGGAATTGGCTTGCCTGCAGAAAGCAGAGGCCAGTAGTTGATGGGCATATTCTGCCTGGAGGTCAGTGACTGGTGGCATTTCACCAGGATCTGTACTGGGATCCCTGCTTTTTGTGATTTTTATAAATGATACTGGATGAAGTGCAGGGATGAATCAGTAGGTTTGCAGATGATTCAAAGGTTGGAGGTGTTGAGGTTCATGTGGAAGATTTCAACAGGATACAGACAGATGCAGAATTGGCCAGCCAAGTGGCAGATGGAGCTTCATTGGGATAAATGTGTAGTGATGCACTTTGGAAGGTGGAATTTGAAGGCAGGGGACATGGTTAATGGCAGCATTCTTATCAGTGTAGAGGAGCAGAGGGGATGTGGGATCCAGGGACATGGATCCTTTAACGTCGCTGCACAACTTGAGAAGGTAGTTGAGAAGGCGTATGGGACACTGGGCTTTATTAGTCAGGGGGATGGAGCTCAAAGTCCTGAGGTTATATTGCAGCTCTACAAAACTCTGGTTAGATCACACTTGCAGCATTGGATTCAGTTCTGGTCACCTCATTACAAGAAGGAGTTGATGGTGTGGAGAGTGTGCAGAGGAGATATACCAGGATCTTGCCTGGGTTGGAGAAGATGTCATATGAAGCAAGCTTGGCAGAGTGAGGCCTTTTCTCTTTACATGGACGAAGAATGAGATGTGACTGAATCGAGGTCTATATAAGATTATGGGGAGCGTGGAAAGGGTGGTGAGCCAACACCTTTCCACCAGAGCAACAATTGTAAATGCCAGAGGACCTAGGTTTCAGGTGAATGAAGGAAAGTTTCGGGAAAATGTAAGAGGTTTTACACAGAGTAGTGGATGCCTGGAATGCATTGCTGGGGGTGCTGAGAAAGGCTGGCACAATTGGGTCTTTTGATAGGAACTTCAATTTCTGTCCATAACATAGTGCAAGGGTCACAGGACTGAACCCTGAGGCACTCCCCATCCTCCAGCCTGTAATACAGCCACCATTTTCCGATTCATCTGCTGAAGATGAGGCCCACCTGCTCCAGGATATATGGCCTAATGCCCTAACCCACATCTCTATTCCCAGCCCCGTCCCTTCCTCTCACCCCCCTCAATATAACAAGGACAGGATCCCCCTTGTCCTTACCTCCTACCCCACCTATTTTCTGCAACTCCTGCCGCCTACAATGGGATCTGACCACCAGACACATCCTCCACTTTCCTCTCCCTTTCTCTTGTGATTGCTTCATCTGTGACTCGCTCATCCCTTCCCATCAACCGTTCCCTTGGAACCTGACCCTGTGAAGCAACACTTCACTGATGAGTATGCAGGGGCCTCCACTGGATCTGGTGTTCCTGATGTGGCCTCCGATACGCTGGGGAGATTAGACGCAGATTTGGAGATCATTATGTTGGGCACCTTCAATCTGACTGCTGCAACAGCAGGAACTCCCAGGTACCAACAATTTTAATTCCACATCCCATTCCCACACAACATGCTTGTCCATGGCTTCATGCATTGCCAAATCGAGGCCAAGCACAAATTCCATCTTTGAATTCACCAACCAGGCAGCATCAACATTGACCTCCAAATTTCCAATAAGATCCCTCCCCTGGTCTCCTTTCCCCACCTGTCTCCTTTCCTCTCACATCCCCTTCCCTTCATTCTATCAGAGCTATGCTTCCCTGTCCTCTTTTCCCCATTTTTCTCTTCTACCCTCCCACCTGTGTCCACCTGTAACCCCGTAACTGTTACCTTTTTGTCTCTTCCTCTCCCCCTGTCCTTTTATTCAGGTGTTTGCCTGTTATTCTACACTCCTGATGAAGGGCTCAGCCTCCCGAAAAATTCCAACACCTCCTCTAAAAACGCTTGGACCCATGAACGTGCCCAAATATCCACCAGGTCCTTCTTAGTAAATACTGATTTAAAGTACCCAGTCAGTACCACAACCATGTCCTCAGACTCCAAGCAAAACTGTCACAGCCCCAGTGACTGGGGTTCGAATCTGGCGCTATCCATAAGGAGTTGGTACCTTCTCCCTTTGTCCGTGGGTTTCCTCTGGTTGCTTCACATGCTTCAAAACGTATGGGGTTTGCCTGTTAAGTGGGGGATTTGGGCAGCTCGGCCTGTTACCGTGCTGTATGTGTAATTTTTAAATTCCAAACTGACCTTGAGTGGTCCCATTTGCTCTCTGTTTTTCCATGAGGGTATAAAATGCATTGGAACTTTCCACTCGCCAAGGCCCCTTTTAACCTTTCCATTATGTGCTCTGCTTGAGATCTTTCCTGCAACTGTTATACAGCAGGATCTCATTCCATGAAGAGGAGATGTTCTTGGACAGGATCTTATTCCATGGAGGGGAGACATTCTTGGACTGGATCTCATTCCATGGAGGGGAGACGTTCTTGGACTGAATCTCATTCCATGGAGGGAAGATGTTCTTGGACAGGATCTCATTCCATGGAGGGGAGATGTCCTTGGACTTGATCTCATTCCATGAAGGGGAGATGTTGTTGGACAGGATATCATTCCATGGAGGGGAGACATCCTTGAATAGGATTTCATTCTATGAAGGGGAGATGTTGTTGGACAGGATATCATTCCATGGAGGGGAGACATCCTTGAACAGGATCTCATTCCATGAAGGGGAGATGTTCTTGGACAGGATATCATTCCATGGAGGGGAGACATCCTTGTGATGTCAAATGATGTTTAATTAGATCTTCAACCAGAAAAACAAGTTCCTGGCGCTTATTTCTGGGCACAAGGCACCACCACACTTCTTAGTGACCCAAAACAATGCTAAGATTAAACATTGGAATAAAGTGTGTTTTACAAATATTCAAAAAAACCTAAAAATTAGTAACTTAATTTTGGTGAATCAGTGAGGGCAGGAGGAGATATCGTGGGGAGAAATTGGGACCATACTTCCATCTGGTGGCTGAGGCAGCAAATTGCAAGAGCCCACATGTTAGGCGCAATAACGCCATCTGGTGGTAGAATGGGCAGAGTGCGTTTCATGAAGAGGTGCCAAATCAGAAGGGTAGAATCAGATGGGAAGAAAGGGAGGGCTCAAAACAGAGGGGCCAAAAGAGAGAGGAGTAGAAGCAGCATGGAATCAGAGGTGTGGAAAAGGAGGGTGGAAACAGAGCTGTTGACACCGAAGTGGAACCAGCACTGCACACTGAAGAGTTTAAACAGAGGGGAAAAGCAGAGGGGAGGGAAGAGAAGAGTGGTGAAAACAGAGGGAGGAAAGAGAAGAGTGGTGGAAACAGAGGGAGGAAAGAGAAGAGTGGTAGAAACAGAGGGAGGAAAGAGAAGAGCAGTGGAAACAGAGGGAGGAAAGAGAAGAGCGGTGGAAACAGAGGGAGGAAAGAGAAGAGCGGTGGAAACAGAGGGAGGAAAGAGAAGAGTGGTGGAAACAGAGGGAGGAAAGAGAAGAGTGGTGGAAACAGAGGGAGGAAAGAGAAGAGCGGTGGAAACAGAGGGAGGAAAGTGAAGAGTGGTGAAAACAGAGGGAGGAAAGAGAAGAGTGGTGGAAACAGAGGGAGGAAAGAGAAGAGCGGTAGAAACAGAGGGAGGAAAGATAAGAGCGGTGGAAACAGAGGGATGAAAGAGAAGAGCGGTGGAAACAGAGGGAAGAAAGAGAAGATTGGTGGAAACAGAGGGAGGAATGAGAAGAGCAGTGGAAACAGAGGGAGGAAAGAGAAGAGTGGTGGAGACAGAGGGAGGAAAGAGAAGATTGGTGGAAACAGAGGGAGGAAAGGGAAGAGTGGTGGAAACAGAGGGAGGAAAGAGAAGAGCGGTGGAAACAGAGGGAGGAAAGAGAAGAGTGGTGGAAACAGAGGGAGGAAAGAGAAGAGTGGTGGAAACAGAGGGAGGAAAGAGAAGAGCGGTGGAAACAGAGGGAGGAAAGAGAAGAGTGGTAGAAACAGAGGGAGGAAAGATAAGATTGGTGGAAACAGAGGGAGGAAAGAGAAGAGTGGTGAAAACAGAGGGAGGAAAGAGAAGAGTGGTGGAAACAGAGAGAGGAAAGAGAAGAGTGGTGGAAACAGAGGGAGGAAAGAGAAGAGTGGTGGAAACAGAGGGAGGAAAGAGAAGAGCGGTCGAAACAGAGGGAGGAAAGAGAAGAGCGGTGGAAACAGAGGGAGGAAAGAGAATAGCGGTGGAAACAGAGGGAGGAAAGAGAAGAGCAGTAGAAACAGAGGGAGGAAAGAGAAGAGTGGTGGAAACAGAGGGAGGAAAGAAAAGAGAGGTGGAAACAGAGGGAGGAAAGAGAAGATTGGTGGAAACAGAGGAAGGAAAGAGGTGAAAACAGAGGGAGGAAAGAGAAGAGCGGTGGAAACAGAGGGTGGAAAGAGAAGAGTGGTGGAAACAGAGGGAGGAAAGAGAAGAATGGTGGAAACAGGGAGGAAAGAGAAGAGTGGTGGAAACAGAGGGAGGAAAGAGAAGAGCGGTGGAAACAGAGGGAGGAAAAAGAAGAGTGGTGGAAACAGAGGGAGGAAAGAGAAGAGTGGTGGAAACAGGGATGAAAGAGAAGAGTGGTGAAAACAGAGGGAGGAAAGAGAAGAGCGATGAAAACAGAGGGAGGAAAGAGAAGAGCGGTGGAAATAGAGGGAGGAAAGAGAAGAGCGGTGGAAACAGAGGGAGGAAAGAGAAGAGTGGTGGAAACAGAGGGAGGAAAGAGAAGAGTGGTGGAAACAGAGGGAGGAAAGAGAAGAGTGGTGGAAACAGAGGGAGGAAATAGAAGAGTGGTGGAAACAGAGGGAGGAAAGAGAAGAGCGGTGGAAACAGAGGGAGGAAAGAGAAGAGTGGTGGAAACAGAGGGAGGAAAGAGAAGAGTGGTGGAAACAGAGGGAGGAAAGAGAAGAGTGGTGGAAACAGAGGGAGGAAAGAGAAGAGTGGTGGAAACAGAGGGAGGAAAGAGAAGAGTGGTGGAAACAGAGGGAGGAAAGAGAAGAGCGGTGGAAACAGAGGGAGGAAAGTGAAGAGTGGTGGAAACAGAGGGAGGAAAGAGAACAGCGGTGGAAACAGGGAGGAAAGAGAAGAGTGGTGGAAACAGAGGGAGGAAAGAGAAGAGTGGTGAAAACAGAGGGAGGAAAGAGAAGAGTGGTGGAAACAGAGGGAGGAAAGTGAAGAGTGGTGGAAACAGAGGGAGGAAAGAGAAGAGCGGTGGAAACAGAGGGAGGAAAGAGAAGAGTGGTAGAAACAGAGGGAGGAAAGAGAAGAGTGGTGAAAACAGAGGGAGGAAAGAGAAGAGTGGTGGAAACAGAGGGAGGAAAGAGAAGAGTGGTGGAAACAGAGGGAGGAAAGAAAAGAGCGGTGGAAACAGAGGGTGGAAAGAGAAGAGTGGTGGAAACAGAGGGAGGAAAGAGAAGAATGGTGGAAACAGGGAGGAAAGAGAAGAGTGGTGGAAACAGAGGGAGGAAAGAGAAGAGCGGTGGAAACAGAGGGAGGAAAAAGAAGAGTGGTGGAAACAGAGGGAGGAAAGAGAAGAGTGGTGGAAACAGGGATGAAAGAGAAGAGTGGTGAAAACAGAGGGAGGAAAGAGAAGAGCGATGAAAACAGAGGGAGGAAAGAGAAGAGCGGTGGAAATAGAGGGAGGAAAGAGAAGAGCGGTGGAAACAGAGGGAGGAAAGAGAAGAGTGGTGGAAACAGAGGGAGGAAAGAGAAGAGTGGTGGAAACAGAGGGAGGAAAGAGAAGAGTGGTGGAAACAGAGGGAGGAAATAGAAGAGTGGTGGAAACAGAGGGAGGAAAGAGAAGAGCGGTGGAAACAGAGGGAGGAAAGAGAAGAGTGGTGGAAACAGAGGGAGGAAAGAGAAGAGTGGTGGAAACAGAGGGAGGAAAGAGAAGAGTGGTGGAAACAGAGGGAGGAAAGAGAAGAGTGGTGGAAACAGAGGGAGGAAAGAGAAGAGTGGTGGAAACAGAGGGAGGAAAGAGAAGAGCGATGGAAACAGAGGGAGGAAAGTGAAGAGTGGTGGAAACAGAGGGAGGAAAGAGAACAGCGGTGGAAACAGGGAGGAAAGAGAAGAGTGGTGGAAACAGAGGGAGGAAAGAGAAGAGTGGTGAAAACAGAGGGAGGAAAGAGAAGAGTGGTGGAAACAGAGGGAGGAAAGTGAAGAGTGGTGGAAACAGAGGGAGGAAAGAGAAGAGCGGTGGAAACAGAGGGAGGAAAGAGAAGAGTGGTAGAAACAGAGGGAGGAAAGAGAAGAGTGGTGAAAACAGAGGGAGGAAAGAGAAGAGTGGTGGAAACAGAGGGAGGAAAGAGAAGAGTGGTGGAAACAGAGGGAGGAAAGAAAAGAGCGGTGGAAACAGAGGGAGGAAAGAGAAGAGCGGTGGAAACAGAGGGAGGAAAGAGAAGAGTGGTGGAAATAGAGGGAGGAAAGAGAAGAGCGGTGGAAACAGAGGGAGGAAAGAGAAGAGCAGTGGAAACAGAGGGAGGAAAGAGAAGAGTGGTGAAAACACAGCTGCTGACACCAAAGTGAAGCCAGCACTGTGCACAGAAGATTTTAAAGAGACGGGAAAAACAGAGGGGAGGGAAGAGAAGAGTGGTGGAAACAGAGGGTTGGATAAAAAGGCATAGAAACAGTGGAGTGGAAAGGGCGGGGTGGAAATAGAGGGGTGGAAACACTAACCCTCAATGCCCAAGTGTTGGGGCATATCATTAACCAGCATCACCTGCAACTCATGAACCATATTGAGGGTGTCTGGCGCTGTCCATAAGGAGTTGGTACCTTCTCCCTTTGTCCGTGGGTTTCCTCTGGTTGCTTCACATGCTTCAAAACGTATGGGGTTTGCCTGTTAAATGGGGTATTTGGGCAGCTCGGCCCGTTACCGTGCTGTATGTGTAATTTTTAAATTCCAAACTGACCTTGAGTGGTCCCATTTGCTCTCTGTTTTTCCATGAGGGTATAAAATGCATTGGGACTTTCCACTCGCCAAGGCCCCTTTTAACCTTCCCATTATGTGCTCTGCTTGAGATCTTTCCTGCAACTGTTATACAGCAGGATCTCATTCCATGAAGAGAAGATGTTCTTGGACTGGATCTCATTCCATGGAGGGGAGACGTTCTTGGACAGGATCTCATTCCATGGAGGGAAGACGTTCTTGGACTGGATCTCATTCCATGGAGGGGAGATGTTCTTGGACAGGATCTCATTCCATGGAGGGGAGACATCCTTGAACAGGATCTCATTCCATGGAGGGGAAATGTTCTTGGACAGGATCTCATTCCATGAAGTGTTGCTTCACAGGGTCAGGTTCCAAGGGAGCGGTTGATGGGAAGGGATGAGCGAGTCACAGATGAAGCAATAGCAAGAGACAGGGAGAGGAAAGTGGAGGATGTGTCTGGTGGTCGGATCCCATTGTAGGTGGCAGGATTTGCGGAAAATAGGTGGGGTGAGAGGTAAGGACAAGGGGGATCCTGTCCTTGTTATATTGAGGGGGGTGAGAGGAAGGGACGGGGCTGGGAATAGAGATGTGGGTTAGGGCATTAGGGTGTCGACGAGGGACGTTCAGGTGGCAGAGCTAAATGCGGTTTTCTGCCACACGAAAGGTGGCAGGGGGAGAGGGGCCATGGAGCAAATGCTGGCTCCTAAGTCAGGGCAGGGGCAGCTACCTGACAGCTCCCCTCCCCGCTGCCAACAGCCCCCTTCACTGCCGACTGTCCCCCTCCCCACTGCCGACAGTCCCCTTCATTGCCGACTGTCCCCCTCCCCACTGCCGACGGCCCCCTTCCCGCTGCCAACGGCCCCCCCTTCCCGCTGCCAACGGCCCTCCTCCCCGCTGCCAACAGCCCCCCTCTCCGCTGCTGACAGCCCCCCTCCCCGCTGCTGACAGTCCCCTTCACTGCCGACAGTCCCCCTCCCCACTGCCAATGGCCCCACTGCCAACAGCCCCCTCCTCGCTGCCTTACAGACCCCAGCGCGGGACATCAGGATTGGGGTGCCCACCGCCCCAGCCCTGACATCCTACGCTGGCCACTCCAGCCCTGACATACTGCACAAGCCAGTTCAGGCCTGTAGTCCTGCACTAGCCACCCCTGCCGCGTAGTCCTGCGCCAGCCGTCCCAGCCCCATAGTCCCATGCTGCGAGGCTGTCAGGCAGAGGGTGGTTGACTGTCATCAGCCCGCCCCCTGCTCGGCACCTGAAAGCTGCTCACCGCTCTGCCTTGCAGCCTGCCTAGGTGGAGCACTCCAAAGTGGAGAATATACCTCCCTGAGCTGGGTTGAGTAAGTGCTCCTCAGGGATGGGTTTTCCGCCTTCAGGGGTGGCCTTCCAACAGCTGCATTTGGCTATTTTAGGCAGCTTTATATTCGGGTATTCTGGCCACCTGAAGTGGCTAGAGTTAAACTGGAGAAGGGTCAGGGAATGGGCCCAAATCAACACCGATGTTGGAGAAGGGCCATGGGTCAGGGAATGAGCCCAAATCATCTCCTGGGCTTGAGAAGGGCCAGGGTCAGGGAATGGGCCCAAATCATCTCCAGTGTTGGAGAAGAGCTAGGGTCAGGGAATGGGCCCAAATCACCTCCAGTATTGGATAAGGGCCAGGGTCAGGGAATGGATCCAAATCATCTCCTGTGCTGGAGAAGGGCCAGGGTCAGGGAATGGGCCCAAATCATCTCCAGGGTTGGATAAGGGCAAATGGTCAGGGAATGGGCCCAAATCATCTCCAGTGCTGGAGAAACTCAGCAGGCCATACAGCATATTTTATATAATAAAGATATATAACCAAGGTTCTGGGCTTGAGCCCTTAATCAAGGAATGTGTATTGCAAATGCTCTAACCCTAATGTACTAACCGAGTTCCAGGAGAACTCATCCTGATCCTATTGAACTTTAAAATTGTTGAATGGATTTGATTATTGATTGATGTGTTAACATTGATCTTGTTCATATAATTGATTGGCTTTATAACTGACAATTAAGGTATAAAAACAAATATTTCTTGAATTTTAATTAGTTTCCTCATGGGGTTCCTGCAGCATGGCCTTAATCTCTTACTCTATTTTGATCTACTTATTTATATTTTTAAACCTATATTTTGAAAATGTGATTTTGCACCTTGTTCTACAGAATACTGCTGCAAAATTACAGGTTTCATGACACATGTTTATGACTATGAATGTAATTCTGATCTGTGAGCAGGATGGACTGTGTGCAATACTGTATAATCATCAATAATGTTGAGCCCCCCTCCCTTTCCCCCCAAAAAAATCAGGTGTTTTTATATGACCTGTGTAAAAGTCAACCCTCCCCCCTATTTTCGGCCCTGACTGCCCAACCACCTGACACCCTGATAGTGAAGCCTCGACCCAGCCATCTGAGCTTCCGATGCCCCGACCGTGGACTTACCTCCTGGTCCCAGCCAATTGTGCTCCTGACACCTTGAATAATGCAGGTACTTACCAAGGTCAAAAACGTAGTCCAAAAAATGTGACTATTACATGAGTATATAGGGAATTTCCCATGTGTTGAGTGATGTGCCAGACTAGAAAGGTTTGACAAGGTCATTGTCAGTTAGTTCTGGAATGTAAGTCACAGAAGTTACACATCACAGAAACAGGCTCTTCTACCACATCGGTCTGTGCTGAATTAAGCATGGACCAGTGTGGTCGAAGAGACACACTGGTCTTTAGCCCATAACACAGTGAACATTTTCTATCCATATACCTTGAAACTTTGTAAAAGTATGCCCCTACCACCGCCCCTGGCAGCTCGTTCCTTACACCTTCATTTACTGAAAACATTGGCCCTCAGGCCTCTTTGACATCTTTCCCCTCTCAATTTAAATGCACCCTTTAGTTTTAGACTCTCTCATGCCAGGCAAAAGACTGACCATCTTTTTTATCAAGGCCCCTCCTTATTTTATAAACTTCCATTAATGTCACCCTCAGTGTCAGTGAAAACAAGCCATCAGCCTTCCCAGTGTTGCCCCCCCACCCCAGGTTGCCCCCCCCACCCTAGTGTTCCCCCCCCCCCCACGTCTGCACTCTTTCCAGCAGAGTAAAATCCTCCTTTTCGTCAGGTGACTTGATAGCGATTTCTTTATTCCTCTGGTGTGTTGAGAGTTAGGATTAATGGAACATTTCCTGCCACTTAATCGCCATAAACCATCAACATACCAAGATTCCACTGGAGTCCAACACACCAAGATTTTAAAATCTGAGATGGAACATATTGATTTTTTGTGCTTTTTTTAGATTAAGAACAGGGAGATAAATGTCCCACCATCATCAATGTTGCCTGCTCAAGATTAGGATGCCTTCTCGTCAGTGAGGTACAATGTGGTGAAAGTCTATGAGGTGATGTTCATGTTTCACTTTAATTTATAAACATTAGGAAGATTTGATGTGTGAAGCAGAGAGACATTTGGTGTATTCGTTGTCTTTGCTCCAACATTCAATTCTGCTCGACTTGGTTTGGTGGAACAATGCAGGTAAACGTTCACGTACCATAGAACAATAGAACATTACAACACACTTCACAGTCCTTCAACCCTTCTAGTCTGTACCAAGTACTTGGGTCCTTCCCAGTTTTGGGAGCCGGTGAACACTCTTGACTGTTTTAATGAGGTTTGACTGTAACATTGCAAGTTGAAACTCTCATTGGTCTTTATAATTTTGGGATCAATATTTTACACCTTTATCCAGCTTCTTACCTCATTTATTATCAAGCCAACAGAATTCTGTCTATGCACAATATCAAGTCATATTCAGAGTGACACAGTCCACCCAACCTGGTGAGTGTTAGACAGTTATTCGTGCTTCAACTGAAGTCAGAAATGAGTTACTGTTCTTTCTCTGGTTAACCGCCATTTTGACTCTGCAAAGGTGAGGAACATTTAATATCCACATCCTCACAACTAATCTCTACATTGACGATGTTCATTCTAATCATTTAATTGTCGATGATGAACTGTTACATGATATTTTAAAAAGTTTATTAAAACTGCATTCTGATTTTTAAAAACTTTATTAAAACTGCATTCTGATTTTTAAAAACTTTATTTCTTAAATGCTTTATTTACATAGTTACACAATTTCTTTGATTTTCAACTTCAAACGGGACATCTTTGTCCATTCCTGAATGGCGTTGCCTGCTTGACATTGCAATTAAACTGACAGGAAATGCCAAGATCACCTAGTACAGTGAGAAGGGTCTTTCGGTGAGTAGTTTAATGTGGCTATTACATTCATACTGCTGCACAGTACAATTACAAAGTATAGAGTCACAATTTTAAAAAAATCAATTACTACCAAGCGAAGGCAGCTTGAGTGCACTATTGTGGGTTTCATACAGAGGGGTCGAATCAGGGGGGAGGAAAGAGATTAGGTGTTAATAGAGGAGTGGAAACAGAGGGGATGAAACAGGTGGGACATAACAGAGGGGTCAAAACAGAGGAATATAAATATAGGTGTATTATCAGAGGGAAAAAAATAGAGGGTTTGAAATAGAGGGATCAAAACATATAGGAGTATTTAGAGGGTGGAAACAGAGTAGTGGAAAGAATGGGATTGAAACATGTTGAAAAAGAGGGTATAACTATAGGGTTATAAACAGGGAGGAAACAGAGGGGACAAAACACAGGGGTCAAAACAGGGTTCAAAATAGAGGGTTCGAAGCAGAGGGGTCAAAACAGATAGGAGTATTCAGACCATGGAACCAGAGGGGTAGAACCAGAGGGGTGGAAAAAGAGGGGTGGAAAGAGAGGGGTGGAACCAGAGACTTTGAAACAGAGGGTATGAAACAGAAGGTTGGAAACAAAGGCAAAGAAAAAGATGTGTGGAATAGAAGGTTGGATATAGAGGGGTGGAACAGATGAGTGGAAACAGAGGGGTTGAAAAAGGAGGTAGATAAGGGTGGAAAGAGAGTGATGGAAACAGAGGGATGGACACAGGGGTGGAAATGGGTGGAAACAGAGGGGGAAACCAGAGGGATGGGGAAACAGAGGAAAGAAGCAGAGGGGGTGAAGCAGGGGGAAAAAATTGTGTCAAAACAGGGCGGACGGAATAGGGGGGCATAACAGGGATTGAAGAAGAGGGTTCGGAACAGGGTTTGAAATGGGTGAAAAATGATGGTTGGGAATGAAGGGTGGATACGGAGGGGTCGAAACAGACATTTTGAAACCAAGGTGTATAAACATAGGGCTTGAAACAGAGGGATCAAATTAGAGGAGTCAAAATAGAGGGTTCAAAACAGAGAGGTCGAAATAGAGGGGTCAAAGCAGATAGGAGTATTCAGAACATGGAATCAGAGGGGTGGAAAGAGAGGTGTTGAAACAGAGGGGATGAAAAAGAGGGCTTGGAATAGAGACCTGGGAATGAGGGGGGGGGGGGGGGGGGGGTGGAACAAAGGGGTTGAATCAGAGGGATTAAAACAGGGGTCAAAACAGAGAGGCCAAAACAGATAGAGTATGCAGTGCATGCCCAAATCTAAACTCCCCAACTCACCCCCACCTTGCCTCAAACCCCTACCCCAAAACCAACCTCAACCTTACCCTAACTCTAACCCCCCAAATAACCCAAAACTGAACTCCCCAACTAACCAGAACCCAAACCCTAAATGGAAGCCCAGACCTAACAATACCTCTGAAAACCCCACAATAGACCCAGAAGCAACAGCCATCCAAAGGTGTCAGTTTATAGTGACTCCGAACCCCTGAGAGAGATTATTATCCTGTTGCCTGCATATTGACACGTTAACCGAGGACCAGCTACATTCAACCTTCCCTACGAGACCCAGCTATATCCTTGAAAATCTTAGAATACTACAGCACAGAAAACAGGCCATTTGGCCCTTCTAGTATGTGCTGACTATTGTTCAGCTAGTCCCAATAACCTGCTCCTATTCCATAACCCTCCAAACCTCTCCCATCCATGTATCTATTCAATTTATTCTTAAATCTCAAGATTGAGCCTGCACCCACTATATCAGATGGCAGCGCATTTCACACTCCACCCATTCTCTGAATGAAGTGCCTTCGATGCTCGTTGCTGGTGTGATGGAATATTTGGGAATGTTTTTGGGAGATAAATTGGTAAAATTAGAGTAGCTTACATACTCTGGATGCAGGCAATTCTTAGACTGTGCACAGAATTTAACATGTATAAAGTTCACCAGGCTTTTGTGCTCAAAAGGTAAATGTTTACTGCTCGGGAAGGTTCTTGTAGGGTTTACAGAGAGAGATTTGTTGTTCCAGGATTTCCACAACTGAGGTACCACCATTAGTCACCTCAATGTCTCGCTGATGAAACTTTCTCCATCAGGGTTTTCCAGATGATAACCTCTTTCTTTCAGGCCAGCACAGAGTTCCTAAATGTTCCACTTATTCCAAGAGAAACATCAGTCAGATAGCACTTCCAGCCATCCACTGCTCTGGAGCTTTCGGTTTCAACCAGCTTCCTGGTTTGCCCTGTTCAGGTGCTTTCAGTGTCACACTCACACTGGCTGAGAGAGCTTGTCTTCTCTCCCTCTCTCTCTCCAACTGCCAGAAAGCCCATGTGATTCTCTCACTTGCAAAAAACCCCACCTTCTTCAGCAAACAACAGGAGTTATCCTTCTGCTCCCATCTGTTGTCTTAGATAAACAAAACTTCTCATTGACCTTTGAGTGAGCACCCTGTAGGTACTTGCAAACAGCCAGTTTGTCACCTCTTCCAAACAATGGTCTATTCATTTCATGATGTCATTTCAGTTAGCACCAACTTGTGAAATGTACATAACATTCTCCATAGTTTGTGCAATGTTCCTGAATATTAATTCTTCAATATTTAAAATGTTTTAAAATGTGTGTATGTATGCAACCTACTCTAATTTTACCAAATTCTCCCAAATATATATACTCCATTACAACTGCCATGCAACGACCTTCTGGGCTCTTTCCCCTAATTTGTAGTATTTTTGCTTATACTGTAATATGGCCTTTTCCATGTTGTATGTTTGAAACATGTTTTATATTTCAGCTTCTTGTTTGTTAAAACCCTATATTGATCTTCTAAGCCCAATATTTGGAAGACGTTTTCTAAATGAGCAATCACTTGCTCTAATTCACCCACCTTCCTCCTGTATTTTTTTTACTGTTTTAGTATATCTGATCATTTGACCCCTCAAATAAGCTTTGAGGGTGTCCCATAAAAGGAATTTATCTGGAGTAGAGGCACTGTTGGTCTCACAAAACATGTCTATCTGTGTTCTTAGGCAAGTACAAAATTCCTGCTTCTTTAACAGCAACACTGTCTCCCGCTTATCCAGCAACTCAATCTTAACTACTGGGGAGAATGATCTGAGAGAAGTCTCACTTGTACTCAGCCTCTATGATCCTATATGGACTGAAGCCAAGAAAAAAATCTACTCTAGAGTAGAAGTCATGCTGTCTTGAGTAGAAAGAATAATCCCTCTCCCTCAGATCCTTCCGTCTCCATACATCTATCAAATTCAGCTCTCTCATTCTGTCAGTAGCAGCATGTGTTGTCCCTCTTTCGCTATTTTCTTTGTTGACTTGTTCAAAACAGGGTCCATAGTGAAATTAAAATCTCCCCTAATGAAAATATTCTCTTTTCCTTCTGCCAATTGTCCTGCATAAATTTTTCCTTGTCTATGTTGGGGGAATATACATTTACGTTTGTCCAGGATTCTGAGTATATCTGACAGCAAACCATTATAAATCTACCTGCTTTATCTGCAGTCATACCCTGCACTGGAACACTCTTCCTGATCAGAATTGACACCTCCTTGCCTTTGAACCAAACGAAGAGGCTAATACCTGGCCCACCCATCCTCTTTTTAACTTTTGATGCTCTTGCTCCATTAAATGGGTTTCTTGGAGGAGGGCCAGATCCACTCTCATTTTCTGAATATGTGCCAAGACTCTTTTTCTGTTCAAACCATTGACATTGAAATTTTCAAATGTTATGCTTTTAGCCATTGCCCCAGGGGTTACTATCGTGACATTTCTTTTGTTCTTCTACCAGCCTGGGTCCCTTCCTCAACCAGCCCTTTGTCTTCGGCCACCCACCTCTGACCACCTGAGCCATGCCAGATCCTGAGGAAAAAAGAAAAAACCTAAAATAACTATCCAAAGGAAAATAGAAAAGAAAAACACAAACACAAACTGAGGTAACACATTTAGTTACTCCCAAACGAATCTCCCAGTGTGGTCCTCACCCCACCTTCGATATGGTTCCACATGGAAGGTTGGTGAGGAACATTCAGGCACTCAGGATTAATGTTGAGATAGTCAGATATGTTCAATGGTGGTTAGAAGATAGGTGCCAGAGAGTCATGGTATATAACTGTCTGTCAGGATGGAGGCTAGTTATAAGTGGTGTGCCTCAGGGATCGGTGTTGGGTCCCTTGTTGTTCATCATTTACATTAATGATTTGGATGATGGAGTGGTAAATTGGGTGAGTAAATATGTGGATGATACAAAAATAGGGGGAATTGTGGATAGTGTGGATGGTTTTCGGGGACTGCAGAAGGATTTGGACTGCTTAGAAGAGTGGGCTGAAAGGTGGCAGATGGAGTTTAATGCAGATAAGTGTGAAGTTCTTCATTTTGGGAGGAATAACCAAAATGGGACATGATGCCAGAAGAAGTGAAACATCCAAGTATATTAACATAACATATAACATAACAATTACAGCACGGAAACAGGCCATTAGGCCCTTCTAGTCCGCACCGAACCAAACACCCCTTTCTAATCCCACCTCCCTGCACAATGCCCATAACCCTCCATCTTCCTCTCATCCATATACCTGTCCAACCTTTTCTTAAATAATACAATTGACTCCGCCGCCACTATTTCTCCCGGAAGCTCATTCCACACGGCTACCACTCTCTGAGTAAAGAAGTTCCCCCTCATGTTACCTCTAAACCTCTGCCCCTTAATTCTTAACTCATGTCCTCTTGTTTTAATCTTTCCTCCTCTTAACGGAAATAGTCTATCCACATCCACTCTGTCTATCCCTTTCATAATCTTAAATACTTCTATCAAATCCCCTCTCAACCTTCTACGCTCCAAAGAATAAAGACCTAATCTGTCCAATCTCTCCCTATACTCTAGATGCTTAAACCCAGGTAACATTCTGGTAAACCTTCTCTGCACTCTCTCCACTCTGTTTATATCCTTCCTATAATTAGGCGACCAGAACTGCACACAGAACTCCAAATTAGGCCGCACCAACGTCTTATACAATCTCAACATCACCTCCCAACTCCTATATTCCATGCAATGATTGATAAAGGCCAGCATACTAAAAGCCTTCTTCACCACCCTATTCACGTGAGTTTCTACCTTCAGGGAACGATGTACCGTCACTCCTAAATCTTTCTGCTCTTCTGTATTCCTCAATGCTCTCCCATTTACCACATATGTCCTATTCTGATTCTTCTTACCAAAATGAAGCACCTCACACTTATCAGCATTAAATTCCATCTGCCATTTTTCAGCCCACTTTTCTAAGCAGCCCAAATCCCTCTGCAATCCTTGAAAACCTTCTTCATTATCTACTATTCCACCTATCTTAGTATCGTCTGCATATTTACTAATCCAATTCACCACCCCATCATCTAGATCATTAATGTATATAACGAACAACAATGGGCCCAATACAGATCCTTGAGGCACACCACTGGTCACCAGCCTCCAACCTGACAGACAATTATCCACTACCACTCTCTGGCCTCTCCCTTTCAGCCAATGTTCAATCCATTTGACTATCTCAAAATTTATACCTAAAGACTGCACCTTCCTAACTAACCTTTCATGTGGTACCTTATCGAAGGCCTTACTGAAGTCCATATAGACAACATCCACTGCACTACCCTCATCCACATTCCTAGTCACCTCTTCAAAAAATTCAATCAGATTGGTCAAACATGACCTTCCTCCCACAAATCCATGTTGAGTGCTCCTGATCAGACCCTGTCTATCCAGATGTTTATAAGTACTATCTCTAAGAATTTTCTCCATTAATTTACCTACCACAGACGTCAAACTTACAGGCCGATAGTTGCCAGGCTTCCTCCTTGAACCCTTTTTAAATAACGGAACCACATGCGCAATGCGCCAATCCTCCGGCACTATCCCCATATCTAATGACATTTGAAAAATTACCGCCAGAGCCTCTGCTATTTCCTCCTTCACTTCTCTCAATGTCCTGGGGAAGATCCCGTGCGGTCCCGGAGACTTATCCACCTTTATATTCTTCAAAAGCCTTAAAACTACACCTTTTGTAATCTCTATATTCCCCATATTTACCCAATTTGCTTTTTTTATCCCACTTCTCCCAATATCCTTCTCCTTAGTGAATACCGAAGAAAAGAAACTGTTCAATATCTCCCCCATTTCTCTAGGTTCCACACACAGTTTTCCACTCTGATTTTCTAAGGGACCAATTTTGTCTCTAGCTTTCCTCTTACCATTAACATATTTGTAGAACTCTTTTGGATTAGTTTTCACCCTGCTTGCCATAGTTTTCTCGTACCTTCTTTTAGCTTTCCTAATTCCTCTCTTAAGATTCCTCTTACATTCAATGTATCTTTCAAACATCTCCTTAACTCCATGCTTCTTATATCTAATGTACGCCTCCCTTTTTCTTCGAACCAAGTTTCCAATATTCCTTGAAAACCACGGCTCTCTCAAACCTTTTGCCCCTCCTTTTAACCTAACAGGAACATAAAGCTTTTGCACTCTCAAAATCTGATCTTTAAAAGACTTTCATCTCTCTACTACATCCTGCCCATAAAACAAATTGTCCCAATGCACACCCTGCAAGTCCTTTCGCATCTCCTCAAATCTAGCTTTTCCCCAATCAAAAACCTCAATCCTTGGCCCTGATTTCTCTCTTTCCATAATGACATTGAAGCTGATGGCATTATGATCACTGGACCCGAAGTGCTCGCCAACACTAACCTCCGTCACTTGACCCATCCCATTTGCCAACAGTAGATCTAACACTGCTCCTTCTCTGGTCGGCACCTCTACATATTGTTGTAAAAAACTATCTTGCACACATTTCACAAACTCTAACCCATTCAGTCCTTTCACAGAATAATCTATATGTGGAAAATTAAAATCTCCCATAATTACAACCCTGTGCTTATCACAAATATCTACTATCTCCCTACAGATTTGCTCCTCTAGGTCTCGGTCCCCTCCGGGTGGTCTATAATACACCCCTACAAGTGTAACCTCTCCTTTCCTACTCCTCAGTTCCACCCAAATAGCCTCCGTGGATGTGCCCTCTAATCTATCCTTCCTAGGCACCGCTGTAATATTTTCCCTGACAAGCAATGCAACCCCACCTCCTCTTGCCCCTCCGACTCTATCACACCTAAAACAACGAAACCCAGGGATATTCAGTTGCCAATCACATCCCTCCTGCAACCATGTCTCACTAATCGCTACCACATCATACTTCCAAGTATCAATCCACACCTTCAGCTCATCCACCTTTTTTACAATACTCCTGGCATTAAAATATATGAATTTCAGGGATTTCCCATTTTTTAATCCCTGTTTTCCCTCATCTTTAAGAACAACATTATTTACTTTTCCTGACAATTGCCCTTCATCTTCTTCCAGAGCATTTCCCTTCTCTATCACCTGCCCATCCATATTCAAATACTTACTACAAACTTTCATTGTTTTCATTCTAACCTTCTCCTTACTGCTCTGTACTATTATTAGCTGAAGAATTTCTTATTTCTGAATTGATCATTCGACATATATGTGAGGAAACAGGTCATGCTGGTTGTAATCATGTGTTGTCAGAATTATGCCTGAAATATTGGACCATCATTAATTGTCGATGTTCAAATGCTAAACCTGGACAACAACAAATAGCAGATTTGCAACAGGACAGAGTTTCACCTAATGAAGCCCATTTACCTACATGGGAGTTGATTATTTTGGTTCTTTGCAAATAAAACGAGGAAGAAGTGTTGAAAAAGAATACGGAGCTATTTTTACCTGTTTGACTACAAGAGCAATTCATATTGAAGTAGCGTCATCGCTTCATACAGACTCTTTTATCAATGTTCTTTGATGTTTTATTGGCAAAAGTGGTCAAGTAAAGGAATTATGTTCTGATAAAGGATCTAACTTTACAGGAGCTCAACTAGAGTTACAAAGCAGTTCAAAATTGGAATCAACATCGAATACGTGATTCATTACTTCAGAAAGAAATTAGTTGATATTTAACTCACCCACAGGATCACATCATGGAGGTGTGTGGGAAAAAATGATTAGCTCAATCAAGAAAATTCTTAATTCCATTTTGAATCTTCAAATACTGAATGATGACCATCTTCAGACAGTTTTGTGCGAGATCGAAGCTATTTTAAATAGTTGTCCACGTCTCCAGAATGGAGGACCATCGCCTTCCCAAGATCGTGTTATATGGCGAGCTCTCCACTGGCCACTGTGACAGAGGTGCACCAAAGAAAAGGTACAAGGACAGTTTTGTGCGAGATCGAAGCTATTTTAAATAGTTGTCCACGTCTCCAGAATGGAGGACCATCGCCTTCCCAAGATCGTGTTATATGGCGAGCTCTCCACTGGCCACTGTGACAGAGGTGCACCAAAGAAAAGGTACAAGGACTGCCTAAAGAAATATCTTGGTGCCCGCCACATTGACCACCGCCAGTGGGCTGATAACACCTCAAACCGTGCATCTTGGCGCCTCACAGTTTGGCGGGCAGCAACCTCCTTTGAAGAAGACCGCAGAGCCCACCTCACTGACAAAAGGCAAAGGAGGAAAAACCCAACACCCAACCCCAACCAACCAATTTTCCCCTGCAACCGCTGCAACCGTGTCTGCCTGTCCCGCATCGGACTTGTCAGCCACAAACGAGCCTGCAGCTGACATGGACTTTTTACCCCCTCCATAAATCTTCGTCCGCGAAGCCAAGCCAAAGAAAAAAAAATAACGAAAATTTCTGTTGATTCAAATGACATCAAGGCACTTAAACCAAATCATCTCTTACTTCTTAAATCTAAACCTGTAATGCCTCTGGGTCAATTTCAGAAAGATATTTATGCAAGACGCTGATGGAGACAAGTGCAGTTTATTGCGGATTTATTTTGGGAAAGATGGATTAAAGAATATCTTTTATTATTACAAGAAAGACAAAAATAGTCTAAGGCTAAATGTAATTTTGTATGCAGAGATATTTTAATTATCATGGACGATTCTGGTTGCTGTGGAAAATCGTGGATACAGTTCCTGACAAAAAAGGTTTCGTTCGGCAAGTGTGGATTAAAACTAAGACTGGTTACTTAAATTGACCAATTACTAAAATCTGTCTTTTACAAGAAGCATAAAGTTTTGGTTTCTAATCTTATATTTATCATATTTACTTTTTACCTGTAATTATTATGTATTAGTCATTAATGTCTCTTATAATAATCATGGGCCAGAATGTAAAGGTTAAAATCTTTTGCTTTTGATTTATTTTTACTACTTTATTTAAAATTTTAATCCTCATTACATTCAAATATATTCAAATTTAATAATTTATATACAAAAACAAGGTGGTATATACCAAATCCCTCCTCCCCCACTCCCTCCCACCACCCCAACACCTCTCCCTCTCCATACTACTCCCAACCCCAAAGATAGAAAAAAGAAAGGAAGGAGATAGACCCATCAATAACAAAATTAAATGCCATGGAATAGGGTAACATCACCACAACTCGCCAAAGAAAGTTCAAAATTTAAAACCCATTATTATTTAAATAAGGGCTTCACATTTTCCAATAAAAAGGATAATTATCAAGTCAATTAAACATAATCTTTTCCAGTGGAATGCATGATCTCAATTCCATCTGCCATTATTGCAAACTTATATCAATCTCATTTTTCCAAGTAATCTCTATGCATTTTCTTGCTACAGCCAAGGCTAATCTCAAAAACACATTCTGATATCTACTTAATCTTAATTTCAAACCCAATATTTTAACATTACCAAACAAAATTAATGTTGGTTCCATCAACAATTTAATCTTAAAAATTTTCTCAAAAATCTCCTTAAGTTGTGTCCAAAAAGGTTTAATAGTGTCGCATGACCAAGTAGAATGTGAAAAAGAACCTACTTCTTTATGACACGTAAGACAGAAATCTGAAGAAATTAAATTGTATCTCTTTAATTTTTCAGGGGTTAAATATAACTGATGTATAAAATTATAATGAACTAATCTATATCCCACATTTGCAATCTTAGTCATGCTATCTTTACATAAATTTCTCCAATCTTCCTGATCAATTGCTATTCCCAAATCTTTTTCCCACTTTAATCTAGATTTATGCAAATCTATCTTAGGCATTTTATTCTGATACAATTTTTTTCTTCCCACCTTCCATAAGTAGAATTCCAAATTTTGACTGCCTTGGCAACTTTAAAGGATGTCCAAAATTATCCAATAATACAGCTCTAACTTGATAATAATAAAAAAGGGAACTTTGTAGTATTTCATATTTTTCTTTCATTCCTTGAAAAGAAATAAAATGACCAGCTACATAGCAAACTTATACAGTCTTAATTCCTTTCGGATCCCATATTGTCTCTTTAAGATAAAGAGGGAAGTTCAACTGTGTCCTTTTCTATATTATTAAGAGTAAAATGAAAACGCTAATTCTGATAAAAGGATGACTTACCTGAAATCTTCCCCGTGTTCCTATTTCCTCATTTATCAACCTCGATAATTCAATTAGATGTCTCAAATAGGTAAATTAGAAATAAGTAGTAATTTAGAATTCCATTTATAAATTGCTCAATCTTCTTCTCCCCAATTTTAGTTAACTCAATATTAGCCCATACTAATGAATTTTCTAAATCAAAAATTCTATTAATAAATTTCATTTCTGCTGCTTGACAATAATTTTGAAAATTCGGTAATTGCAAACCTCCCAGATCATACCTCCAGGTTAATTTTTGTAAAGATACCCTAACCATTTTATCTTTCCACAAAAACTTCCTAACAATAGAATTCAATTCTTTGAAAATTTTTTGAGGAACTTTACAAGGAATAGATTGAAAAGATATTGTAGTCTAGGAAAAATATTCATCTTGATACAATTAACTCTACCTATTAAATGTTATGTGTAAATCTTTCCATCTATTTAAGTCATTTTTAATTTTATGAAAGATAAATCATTCAAATCATACAAATGATCTAAATTCTTAGCCAATTTAACACCTAAATATTTAATTTGATCTGTCCATTTAAATTGGGGTATCTTCTTACAATCAGTGAACTCCATTTGTCCCACTTACTTGCTCCCTCTCCATAACCCTCCAACACCCTCATCCATGCACTCATCCAACCTTCTCTTAAATGACAGAATTGACCCTGCTGCAACCACCTCTTCTGGAAGGTCATTCACTCAACCACCACTCTCTGAGTGAAGAAGTTTCCTCTTGTGTTATTGCTAAACTTTTGCCCCTAACCCTTAACTCATGACCTCTTGTTTCAATCTCACCTACTCTCAAAGGATGAGGCTATTCAATCTATCCCCCTCATAATTTTAAATACCTCTATCAAATCCCACCTTCCTAGGAAGTGAGCCTAATGATCCAGACCTGAAGCCCTTCCTCCTGGACCATATCATTAGCCACATGTTAAACAATATGACCATCAGGTACACAATCTCTTCCACAGCACCTTTTATCTTTCCCTTATGGAATCCCCAATCACTGCTCTTCTCCATCCTTTCCTTTCTGGCCACAGGACTAGATTACATGCCAGAGACCTGATCGCCATGGCTTGTCCCTGGTAGGTCATTTTTCACCTCCCCAACCTGCCAATACCCAAACTGGTATACTTGTTATTGAGGGAAATGGCCACACTGTCTGCCTGTTCCCTTTCCCTCTCCTGTCACCCATCTCCCCTCCTCCTGCCTCCTACGTGTAATAGTGTCCCTGTAACTCCTGTCTATCACCCCCTCTGCCTCCAAAATGATCCGGCATTCATCCAACTCCAGCTCCAGTTCCTTAACTTGGTTTGTCTGGAGCTGCAGCTGGATGCACCTCTTGCAGATGAAGTCATCAGGGATACTGCTGGCTTCCCTGATGACCCACGTTTTGCAAGAGGAGCTTCCCCTGGCTTGGCTGCCATTCCCTCTGCTCCTCCTCTCTTCGAACAGAGTTCTGTGAGAGTCTCTCTATTTGCTCCCCATCTTCACATCCAGCTGCTTTCAAGTTTTTCCAGACCTGTTCCTACAGTGTTATGTCCTAAACCAGCAGCAATGGTAATTACCAAAGACATTATTAATAATAAATAACATAACACTTCTCACTTAACTCTAAACTTTACTCTAGGTTAACCCCACTATGCGCAAATGTGTGTGTGTGTGTGTGTGTGTGTGTGTGTGTGTGTGTGTGTGTGTGTGTGTGTGTGTGTGTGTGTACACTAGATCAGCTGCAGTGGTAATAACCAAGACAATGGTAACATCAAAATATTTTTTTAAATTATTACTATCAAACACTTCTTACTTAACTCCAAATGTAACCCCACTATGTACAAATATAAATTTTTGTGTGTGTGTGTGTGTGTGTGTGTGTGTGTGTGTGTGTGTGTGTGTGTGTGTGTGTGTGTGTGTGTGTGTGTGTGTATGTGTGTGTGTTAAAACCATTACAGTTTAAGCTTGATTCTGAAGAGATTATTTAAAAGTTTGGTATCAGAAAGCTTTTAAGTTTAAACCATAAGTCTTTACTGCTGTTCAAAAGCAATCACAGAGCAAGCGTGAGGCATTAGATTCTTTTAAATTGTTGCTCAAAAGCAATAATGAAGTTTGCTGAAATGTCATTAGATCTCTTTAAAACTCACAAATTTCTTTTGTAAACTTGTTTTCAGAGCAATGTTTCTTCATACAAATGATTTTCTGTCCCTTACGTGGAGGTTTCAGAATCTGTGTTCCACATGAATAATCTGCCCTCTTTCCAAACAGACAGCAAAGTGGATATTTTCTTTCACGATGATTTCACAAGCCCAGATAAGGGTTAAACAAAGTGGCCATATAGAAAAGGATACGTTTGAACTTCCCTCTTTATCTTAAAGAGACAGTCAGAAATGGTTTTCCTCATTCAAAAGAAATTTATTCTGTATCTCCTTTGTCCAGGAATAACACACAACAGCACCTTTTCTAGTTATTGTATCTTCAATCCTTCTGCCCAAAATGCCTCTGGTTCCAGTAATATCTTTTTCACCAAAAGTCTTATCACATGACATCACTTCTGTTTCTATTTCATTTCTTATGCCAGATCACAAGATCACAAGACAAAGGAACAAAACAGGCCACTAGGCCCATCGAGTTTGTTCTGTAAATCTACACTAAGCTACTCTACACTAGTTCCAATTTCTGGCCTTTTCCCCATATCCCTTGATGCCCTTGCTAGTGAGATACTTGTCTATTTCTTGTTTAAATACTCCCAGTGATCTGGCTTCCACTGCTGCATACAGCAGTGAGTTCCACGGATCCATGACCTTCTGGCTAAAGAAGTTCTTTGTAATCTCTGTTTTATATGGATAACCTCTAATTTTCAGACTATGATCCCTTGTCTTCGATTCACCCACCAAGGGAAATATCTTACTCGCATCCACTCTATCTAAACCTTTCAAAATATAAAATGCCTCTATGAGATCTCCTCTCATTCTCCAATACTCCAATGAATACAACCCAAGAGCTGCCAAACGCTCCTCGTACGTTATCCCTTGCATTCCAGGAATCATCCTAGTAAATCTCCTCTGCACCCTCTCCAACAACATTACATCCTTTCTAAGATAGGGGGCCCAAAACTGCACACAGTTACTCCAAATGAGGTCTCACCAGTGTCCCATAAAGCCTCATCAACTCCTCTTTACTCTTATTAATTCAGGAAGACAATTATTCTATTTGCTAATATCTTTGCCCTAATTTTATAATCAACATTTAATAACAAAATAAGACTATATGAAGCTGGTTTTAATGGATCTCTGTCTTTTTTAGGAATAGCTGTTGAAAAAGTTTCTGGAAGAATATGCACACTAGAAGCTTGTTCTATTACTTGAATAAATAAAGTAATTATTAAGTCTTAAAATTCTTTGTAAAATTCCACAGGAAATCCAACCTCTCCTGGAGACATATTTTTCTGTAAACAATTAAGTGCTTCCTTAACTTCTTGTTCAGTAAATGGTCAATCCAAGTGATCTTTATCTAACTTAGTTAATCTAGGCAAATTATTTGTGACAAATAATTTTTCATAAAATTTCCTAAAAGTTTCATTTATTTCTTGAGGTTTAAATATCACCTTCTTATTTATCTCATTGTATTTCATTGATTGTTCTCGAGGCTTGTTCTGCCTTTAATTTGCCAAGCTAAGACTTTATGAGATCTCTCAATTAATTCATAATATTTTTGTTTAGATCTAAGGATCATTTTTTTCTGTTCTATAAGGTGACATTGTGTTATACTGTAACTTTTTATTAATGAAATACCTAAGTTTGTCTTCCGATGGTAATTTTTGAATTTTTTTTCCCTATGCAGTTTCTTTTTCTAATTTATCTGTCTCCCATATATTCCTTTTTAATTTTCAAAGTAAAACTTATTATTTGTCCTCTCAAATATACTTTTAATGCATCCCAAATAACAAACATCATCCATCAACTGTAAATTCATATCACAAAATAGTTTAATATGTTGTCTTATAAAATCACAAAAATCTTTCCTTTTTAATGACATAGAGTTTAATTTCCATCCATATACTGTGACAGAGTATTTAGAGGTGGTTTGGGAGGAATTGTTAATGCAGTTTGCACACACACATTTTAAAACAGAATATTTGCAGGTCTTTTGCAGAATGCTTTTTGCAGGAGGCAACAAAGTATCGACAGCAGCTTGCCTGGGAAAGCATGTGATCTTTGCAGGCAGAGGAGAACTGTTTTGGTCTCAGAGAAGAATGGTGTGAGAGACAGAAATTATTTCCAGAGGGGCAAAGCTGGCAAACTTTGGAAGGCTGTCTGGTCAAGGGAGAAGACTGGCGATCTGAAAGGTGACCTGAAAGAAAGAGGATCATCTGGAGAACCCTGAAGGACCCTGCAGGGTCTGTAGCAAGATTCAAAACTTTAATTGGTAAATTTTTCCTATATAAAATTGCTACTCCACCTGCTTTAGGGTTAAATGAAGAAAAAAATTACTTGATCTACCCAATCTCTTTTCAATTTTAGGTCTTCTCTTTCAGTTAAATGAGTTTCTTGTAAAAAAGCTATATCCACCTCTAATTTCTTAATGTTAGACAATATCTTCTTTCTTTTTATTTTCCTGTTAATCCCATTAATATTAAAACTTATAATCTTAATTGTTTTATTCATAATTTCCTTATTTTTAAAATCCCTTTTCATCTCTTGTATCTAAGAAGAATTTCCATAAGATCATTCGGTCCTGAGCATTACCACCTGCAATCCAATTAAAAATGTTACATATTTAATTACTAAAGAAAGAAAAAGGAAAATCCATCCCAGTAAGTGCTACGAACAACGCGACCTCCTTTCATTTCATGGGTCATGACAACACCACGAAAACACAACCAACAGAAATCAACCCAACACATCTCCTGAGCCCCACATGAATAAGACTTAATTAACCAAAATATCAATTCCACCTAATGAAAAAAGATAACATCGTATCATTTCAATTCTCTTATCTATCAAAAAAGAGAATAGATAATCAAATCAGCAAGAAAAAAAACAAATCATTGCATCATTCAATGTGACGAATCAGAACCCTACTCACTTTAGGCAAGTTTTGAGCATAATCTTCATCTTAAACAAAATTAGTAAAGAAAATATTCTGCTGAGCTGGAACAAAATCTTCAAAGTAGCGGGATAACACATTACAAATCTATAACCCTTATCATATAGAACTTTTTTTAACAGGTTTAAATACTTTTCTCCTCTTTCACGAAGCTTGACTCAGATCTGGATAAAAGAAAATTTTATTTCTCCTTCATAATTCAAAGGACCATGATCCTTAGCCCTTTTCATCTCCAAACCTAGAAGCCTCTCTCTATCCTGATGATTTAAAAATTTAACGAGGATAGATTGGGGCCTCTGGATCGGAGTTGGTTAGGTCTTATGTGACAGAGTATATAGAGGTGTTTGGGAGATAAATGAGGAAAGGTTTGTTAGAGCAGGTCACACACAGACACTTTAAAACACAGATTTTTACAAAGAGCTTTTGCAGAATACTGCAAAAGGCAACAAATGTAACAACAGGCAATAGCAGCTTTGTCTGGAAAACAGAACATTTACTGTCTGGAAGGTCAGGTGATCTTGGCAGGCAGAGAGCAGAAAAAAGCAGGCTTTGGTCTCAGAGTTGGATGGAGTGAGAGAGAGAGAGGAGAGACAATGACATCGGTTCCAGACGGACAAGCTGGCAAGCTTTGGAAGACGGCCTTGTCAAAGGAGAGGACTGGCTGTCTGGTGTTTCCCTTTGAATAGGAGAAACAGAAAGGAACTCTGTGGTGACCTGAAAGAAAGAGGTTATGATCTGGAGAATCCTGAAGGGGGAAAGTTTCTTCAGCAAGACTGGAGTGGCTGATTAAAAAGGAATCAGTTGTGGATGTCCTGGAACAAGAAAAACGCTCTCTCTGAAAACCAACAAGAATTTTCCTGAGTGGTAACCATTTACCTGTTAAACACCTGGTGAACTTTATTAATACTAACTTCTGTGCACAGTACAAGAATTGCCTGCAACCAGTGAGATTGGACTATGAACCAAAGAACTTTGCTGAACTTACACACACATTACATGCACGTGCACTTAGAATTAGAAGGGGGTTAAGTTAGGTTAAGTAAGTCAATAGAGATAAGTTAAAGTTTGATTCTATTTTCATGTTCAAAGATAATTAAAAGCAACTTTTGTTTAATAACCCTTTTTCGTGGTGCATATCTATTACTGCTGGGTTTTGGGGTCCTCTGGACTCATAACACTTAAAGCTCTGTGGGCTCTCTCAATTAAGATCTTATCTTCAAAATATTCTTCTCCGAATATCTTCGGTATCCATTCTTGGAAGAAATGAATCACATCATCTCCTTCTTTACCTTCAGATAATCCCACTATTTTAATGTTATTTCTTCTACTGTAATTCTCCAAAATGTCAACTTTATTCATCAATTTTTCATGCATCAAAATTAGACCAGACATATATTAGATCTTTCTTCAACATGTTGCACATTATCTCGAACGCTTTTAACTTTATTTTCCAACTTATCCACTTTCAGTGTAATGTTATTCATCTACTTTAACTGTCAGATCTTCTTTAACTTGTTTCGTTTCTTCTGAAACTTTATTTATAGACCCATTTGACAACTTTAAATTATTTTACAAAGTCAAATTAATTTTAATTTGAAATTTTTCAATTTTGGATTCACTCTTACTTATTTCCTTTTTAATAAACCTCTTTCTCTCCTCCAGTCTGTTCATCTTCTGAACTTGATGTGTCTTGTTCACTTTCATATTCTTTTGATGCTTCTTCCACTGGGCTGGTGCCTCCTTCGTGTTCTAAGTTGAGATGCTGGTCTGTCTCTTTAAAACTTTTTGAATTTTTTTCTTGCTCTGATATTCTGTTGCACTGCACTTGGCCGACTTCTCGTGCATGTGCGAAGCATTTTTAGTTTTTCCTCTGGTGCCATCTTTGTGATTCAAATGTAAAGAGGATGTTCCCTCATCTGGGT
This sequence comes from Narcine bancroftii, assembly GCF_036971445.1. Lineage (NCBI taxonomy): Eukaryota > Metazoa > Chordata > Chondrichthyes > Torpediniformes > Narcinidae > Narcine > Narcine bancroftii. Next base: position 155,359,842 of record NC_091473.1, on the reverse strand, counting down.
CTTCTCCAGTGGGTCCTGATGGTACTTCAGCTTCGATGTTAAGGTAGGGCCAGCTTCTTTTTTCCTCTCTTCAGATTTTGTAGTCGGAGTCAGCTTAGGAGTTTTTTTCTTTTTTCGGTGACATACTTAAAAGTTTATTGAGTTTTTTATATTAACTTTAAAATATTTTGATTTTTAAAAACTTTGCTAAATGGTACTTTTTTAATTAAATCCCACAGGATTTGTGAGGGTGCTTGACATCACCTACCGCATCACATGACCCCCCCCCCCACCCTTCCTCCAGCATTCTGATGTGTTTTCTACAATCACAGCGTCAGTAGCCTGTTGTGTCTCATCCTTTTCCCACAGTTTATGACTTGAGGAGCAAAATGTATGATATATAAAACATATTTCTCCTGAATGGTCTTTAACCTAATGGCAGGAACATTGGTTTCTGTAATTTTAGGTAACCCTGACCCCAGTTTGATTCCACAGTTCCCACTTCTTTATCCAACCCTGTACTTTTCATTCCCCACCCATCTTCCCAATGGTTTCTCTGTCAACCTGCCTCTCCACCTCTCACACCTTTTGACGCATTTTCTATTACCTCTTATCTCCTCCCAACTTCCTTCTCCCTTGATCTATGTAATTTCCCCTATACTCATTGATAAATGGTTCACACCTGAAATATTGATTGACCGTTTCTACTCTTTGACGTTCTCTTCCCTGATGAGTTCCTCCAGCAATACTTGGTTTGCTCAAGATTCCACCATCTGAACTTTTGAGCTTTTCTCCTTTTCTAGGTCATTCATTTTACCTGGTTCATTGCACAGGACTTATCTAAGATAACATGCTGTTGAAGAAAACTACCACAGATGCAAAGTCCCCTTTAAGACCACCTCGACCAGCTTGATTCAACCAATCTCTGCATATGTTGAAGTTCCCCATGGTAACTACTGCTCAATTCTTACAAGAATCAGATTTTTTTGGCTTATTGCCTGTGTCACCATAATGTTATTATTTGGTGTCCCACAGACAACTCCCGCCAATTTTTTTCTCCTTTTCCTAATCCTAATTTCCACCTAGAAAAATTCAATCAGCCAGATCTTCTATCCTCTCCCACTGTTGCCTTGATCTCATCGTCCATCATGAGGCACCTACCCCATCACCCTTATCTTTCTTCCTACAATAACTGATACCCTCAGATATTTAATTCCAAATCATCTCCAACTGGCAACCACATATCAGTAATGGGCTCTTTGTGTAATGATTAAGCCTTGTATTCACTGACCTGCTTTCAAACATGAATGGAAGCTCATCAGCTTGATGAAAGATATTCTTTCATCTGCTCAAAACTTGTTGCTCTTACAGCACAATGAGATGCCAACGAGGGAGTCCTGCAACAGGTACATTCAAAGCTGCAGGAGAACTTGCTGAGGGACACACTGAGGTTTGGCACACAAATGCTCGGGTTCTGTGGAGAAGGACCACAATCAAGAATCCTTCAAATGTTAAGAATTGAAAGGCTGAGAGCGATGGAGAAACCTCTGGTCCAACTGAAGGGGAACTAACTCCAGGGGCTACATTAGTGGCAATGGCACAATGTGCTATAAATAATGAACTGTAAAGAAATGAAAAAAAAAGCCTCATTTTCCTTTGTATTTGTTTTTTATTGTAAATAAAATTTAATTTTGAAAAGAAAATGGGCAAAACAGTCAGTATTGAGCTGTTGAGCATAAGGGTCCATTTCTGTGTTGAATGATCCATGATGATATGATCTTTACAACCCAAGAGTGAAGATATAGTCAGACGGAGAACACAAGACCTGGAGCAGTACACACCAGAAACTCACCCTTTGGCCCATAGGCCTGCACCAAATAAGAGGCCCAATTTAAAAAGAAACTCTGCTGCTTGCACCTGATCAGTTTTCCTCTATTCCCTGCATTGTCATGTGTCTGAAGAAAGCCGCTTAAATGCCTCGGTGGCATTGCTTCTACCTACCTCTGGCAGCCTCTTCCAGAGCCTTAGTTACAACATTGAACAGTACGACACAGGAACAGGCCTTTCAGCCTAATTGTCTGTGATGAACGCAACGTCCAAATCTGCTGCTTGTGCCTAATGCACATCCTGCCATTCTTGGCAATCTAGAAGCTTCTTAAATCCTACTACTGTGTCTGCTTCCGCCACGACTCATCTTGTTCTAAGCACTGACAATTTATTGTAAAATACTTGCCATTCACATCCTGGTAAATCCCTACTGTATTCTTTCCAAAGCTTCCACATCTCTCCTGTAATGAGGCGACCAGAATTGCACACAGTCATCGAAGTGCAACCTGACCAAAGTTTCACAGAGCAGCAACATTACCTCCTTCCTTTTGTACTCAATGTCCCACCCAATGTAGCCCAGCCTATGCCTTCTTTACCAACCCATCTGCATGTATATGTGTGTGTATACACACACACACACACACACACATATATATATAATAATATATATATATATATAAAAATAGGCATATAAACACACCCACACTCACCCCCCTCCTCCCCCCCCCCCCCCCCCCCCACACACACACACACACAGTTAGGACAGACTTGGAATACTGTATGTGATTCTGGTTGCCCCATTCCAGGGAAGATGTGGAGCCAATCGAAAGGTTACCAGGATACAGACAAAGATTACTAGGATATTGTCTGGTTTAGATGGAATGACTTATCAAGAGAGATTGGACACATTTGAACTGTTTGCTCTGGTGTATAAACCTCTAATAGAGGTTATAAAATAATGAGAGGTGTTAAAAGAGTGCCCAGAAGTTTTTCCACAGGATAAAAGCCTCGCACACGAGAGGACATGGGTTTAAGGTAAGGGAAGGAAGTTTAAAGGAGCTATGCGGGGCAAATATTTAACATAGAGAGTGGCAGGTGCCTGGAACAGACTGTCAGGGGTAGTGGGGGCAGATACAACAGTAGTGTCTAAGAAGCTTCTCAATAAACATACAGGGATATCAAATAGAACATTCCAGCATAGTCTCAGTCCTGCAGGCATCTATGTTGTGCTGACCTCTGTAAATTAATTCTGGAACTATCTAATTTTTCCAGACCTCACATCCATAACCCTCTATGTTTTTTTAGTCCATGTGCCTGCCTCAGAGACTTTTAAATGTCCCAATTGTACCAGCCTCCAGCACCACCCACCACTCTGTTAAAAAAACTTACCCCTGACATCTCTCCTAAACTTTCTTCCAAATCTGATGTCCAGATTTGGATCAGATGGAAGCAGCAGTTTTAGTGCAGACATGGGACTGGAGAGGCTGTGCTATGATCCACTGTCCGGATTAAACTCCATCTGCAATTTCTCTCCCATGCCCGTCACTGATCAATGTCCTGTTGTGTTCTTTGATAACCCTCTGCAGTGTCCACAACTTCACCCCTCTTTGTATCATGTGCACACTTACTAAGCCATCCACCAACTTTGATTATCTAGTCACATAAATCACAACAACAGGGTTCCGAACACTAATCTCTGTGGGACACCACTGGCTACAGGCTTTCAGGCCAAAGAGTCTCCTTCCACCGCTATTTTTAAATTTATTTTAATTTTTAAAATTTAATTATTTTTCAATTTTATTTTTATAATTTTAAATGTAGACATACAGCATGGTAACAGGCTGTTTCGGCCATGAGCCCACGCTGCCCAATTTAGATCCTTGGTATGTTTCAAACGGTGGGAGGAAACCGGAGCCCCCGGAAAAACCCATGCAGACATGGGGAGAACGTACAAACTTCTCAAATGGAGTTAGGCACCCACCATCCACAACCCGATCATCATCACATATCATCTCCTCAAATAGCTCCAATCAACTTTGTGAGATGTGTTCTTCCCCTCAACAAGTTATGTGATCTGCCTCCAATCACTCGAAAAATGTGCGCAAATCTTGTCCCAAAGTCCACTTTCCAAAAGGTTCCCTACCACTGATGTGAGGCTTACTGGTCTATAATTTCCTGAATTATCCATTGTTCTCTTCTTATAAGTACAACAAAGTAGTGCCCCTCCCACAGTTCAGAGTTCTCTTTGGGACAGTCAGTCTGGATATTTGTTTGAATCTGAGTGAGTCAGGTTGCCCAGCTCTGGACAGTGGGATGGCATTATCCTGTGAGTGTTCCTTCTTCCCATACATAAAGTACGTGTTTCCAGTTTAATGAAGCCTTCCTGTCATCTAATGCGACGTGCCTCCATGTGGGGCTGTGCCATGCCACCTCTGGGAACAGCCAAAGAACGCGGGTGGCAGACCCAAAGCATGCGGGATCAGGACCTATTGGCAATGCCCAGAATGGGGCCAGTAGTGCCAGTGGGCAGGAGGCTCAGTCTTGAGAGCAGTTGGGGCCATTCCCATCCTGAGGTCCAATTGGGATTTCTCCTCTCATCCCTGCACACACAAATTCAATCCCCTCCTGTAGCCCAGGACCATGGATTCCTTGGCTCGGCCCAAATACATTGTGGCATGTCTCAGAACCTCCGACAATGATTGCACGTGAATCCTCTTGCTGCCCTCCACTCCTCCAGCATGCACAGCAGTCTCAAAGAGCACCTAGCTCTGGCTCAGTGTGTGAGGCAATCCTCCTCCTCTACGTAGGTGGAGGGAAACCAACCGACCTGTAGCAAAGAAATATCTGTTTGAAAATCTGGGAGCAAAACCCGGCAGAGCTCGACAACTTCAAAACCAAACCGAGAATGCGGAAAAACCAAAGCAATCACAGTTTCTGTGGGGGAAGGACAGGGATAGACCTGTAGGTCTCTGTCTCCAAATCCCTGTCCGCCCACTTTATTAACCCTCATCCTCAGTCAGACACTCCTTTAATTCATCAAGTGCTTGCTTCCACTTCCAGGGAATCACCTGCAGTAAGACTTCCCCACCCTTCATGCAGCTGCTGACAGCCCATTCACGTTCCTGAGTCAGTAGCCCAGCACCAGCAGTGTTGTCCTTTCTCCCCCTGTCAACTACATTGGGGATGAACTGCCATTTATATCCATTGCCTGCAGTTGGACATCCTCGATTCAACAGTCAGACTCACCCTCCCGTTCACAGAGCCACGCCACCAGCCATTGGGCCCTGACTTGCTGTGGATTGACACCATATCTCCTTCATGCAAGGACAGCTCCCTCAGGTCCCGAGCGGAGAAATCGTATTGGGCCACGGCTACACCGATCACTTTTGGCCTTGCAACTGTCAACAGAAGGAGAAATGCATCAACATCATGGATCATGGGGAAAACTGCCTGCTTCTGCACTCACTGTATGACTCCCCCCCCATCCTGCCAACACACATGTTCCTGCAACCTCACCTTGCTGCTACATTCCTCCTGATATTGATCATCACCTTTAGCCCCCACACCCTTCTCTATATCTGCAACTCCCTCCATCGCTTCCCATTTCTCTCAATCTTTCCAGCTCTTGCACCATTCCCTGTCTCTTGACCCAACACCCCTCTGGCCTCCACATCATTCCCTGTCTATGTCACTCTGGCATCCCTCCCAAAGTCTGTAACTGTCTGCAGACAAAGCTGAACATCAGGCAAACATGTCATTCAGCCCAACATACAGGCCAGCCAACCTTGGCCATCAGAGTTCATTCCATTTTCTGACACTTGGTCCACATCCCTCTAACACTTTCCAATCCATGTACTTGACCAAAATGTCTTTTAAATGTTATTGCTCTACCCAATAATACCATTGGCAACTCATTGGATATTCCCACCACCCTCTCAGATCGGGTCTACACCAACATCCCTGGTGGGTACAAGCTACAGCTCGCTTCCACCTTGGTTACTCTGATCACATATCTATCCTGCTCATCCCAGTGTACAGACCATTGACAGTTGGCAGAGAGATCAGGACCTGGCTGGCGGTGGAGGGGGTACAGCAGTACTTTGAGACCATGAACTGGAGCTGTTTTAGGGAGGTGGCCACCTATAATGGTCATGTAAATGTAGAGAAGAGCATGAACTCAGTGGTTGGCTACATCAGTAAGTGCAATGAGGATGTCACTGAGATCAAATGCTTCACAACTGGACCAACCAGAAAGTATGGTTGATGGAGAGGTCCCGGCCCTTCTCAGACCTCATATGCTCACCCTTTCATTCCTGGTTTCATTCTAGTAAATCTTCTCTGAACCCTCTCCAACTCCAGCATGTCTGCTCTCAAATAAGATGCCCAAAACGGTACACAGTCTCCAAACGAGATTTCACCAGGGCCCTAAAGAGTCTCCACATTATACGTGCTCTTGTATGCTATCCCGCTGGAAATGAACATCAACATTGCATTCGCCTTCTTCACCACCGACTCATCCTGGAGGTGAACCTTTAGGGGACCCTGCACAAGGTCTCCCAAGTCCCTCTGAATTTTGAATTTTCTCCCCATCTAAATAATAGTCTGCCCGTCTCTTTCTTTTGTCAAAATCCAGGACCCTCCACTTCCCAATCTGCCATCTCTTTGCCCATCTCCGAATCGATCCAAATCTCTCGGCAGCCTTTCCGTGTCCTCAGCACCACCTCCCCTACCACCCATTTTGGTGTCATCCACAAATCTCACCACAAAGTCATCTATCCCATTATCCAACGTAAAAAGGATTGGAGAATGGCAAATGTAGTCCCCTTGTTTAAAAATGATAATAGGGAGAATCCTGGGAATTATAGACCAGTGAGCCTTACGCCAGTGGTGTGCAAACTTATGGAGAGGATTCGTAAGGACAGGATCTATGAGCATTTGGAGAAGTCCAGTCTACTCAAGGACAATCAGCAGGACTTTGTAAAGGGAAGGTCGTGCCTCACGAGTTTAATTGAGATTTTTGAAGAGGTAACAAAGGAAATTGATGAGGGTTGGGTGGTAGATGTGGTCGACATGGGTTTCAGTAAGTCATTTGATAAGGTCCCCATGAGAGACTCATCCAGAAAGTCATGAGGCATGGGATCCATGGAACCTCGGCTGTGTGGATAAAAAATTGGTTTGCAGGAAGAAAACAGAGAGTAGTGGTGGAAGGAAAGTTTTCTGCCTGGAGGTCGGTGACCAGTGGAGGGGCTGCAGGGATCTGTTCTGGGGCCCCCTGCTCTTTGCTTTTTTTATATTTTACTTATAATTTTTAAATCACAATAATAGTTACATTACATTCTAGAAAATGTTTCCAAAAATTATAAATGTGGTATATATCATTCCCCCTCCCACCAACCCCCCACCAACCCATCCTCCCACCTCCAATCCCTCCACCAACCCACCCCCCAACCCCCCACCAACCCATCCTCCCACCTCCAATCCCTCCACCAACCCACCCCCCAACCCCCCACCAACACATCCTCCCACCTCCAATCCCTCCACTAACCCACCCCCCAACCCCCCACCAACCCATCCTCCCACCTCCAATCCCTCCACCAACCCACCCTCCCACCTCCAACCCCCCCACCAACCCATCCTCCCATCTCTCTGCAGCCTTTCTGTGTCCTCAGCACCACCTCCCCTACCATCCATTTTGGTGTCATCCACAAATCTCACCACAAAGTCATCTATCCCATTATCCAACGTAAAAGGCCACATGAAGCTGCAATTATGAAGTTTAACCATATAACCATATAACCACTTACAGCACAGAACAGGCCAGTTCGGCCCTACTAGTCCATGCCGTAGCAAATCCCCACCCTCCTAGTCCCACTGACCAGCATACCCCTCTAGTCCCCTCCTATTCATGTAATGACCCAGTCTTTCCTTAAATGTAACCAATGATCCCGCCTCAACCACGTCTGTCGGAAGCTCATTCCACATCCCCACCACCTTCTGCATAAAGAAATTTCCCCTCATGTTCCCCTTATAATTTTCCCCCTTCAATCTTAAACCATGTCCTCTAGTTTGAATCTCCCCCTTTCTTTTAAAATCTTAAACACCTCTATCAAGTCCCCTCTCAATCTTCTACGCTCCAGAGAAAAAAGCCCCAGTCTGCACAACCTTTCCCTGTAACTCAGACCCTGAAATCCTGTCAACATTCTCGTGAACCTTCTCTGCACTCTCTCTATTTTGTTTATATCTTTCCTATAATTTGGTGACCAAAACTGTACACAGTACTCCAAATTTGGCCTCACCAATGTTTTTTTTCTTTTTTTCTTTGGCTTGGCTTCGCGGACGAAGAATTATGGAGGTGGTAAAAAGTCCACGTCAGCTGCAGGCTCGTTTGTGGCTGACAAGTCCGATGCGGGACAGGCAGACACGGTTGCAGCGGCTACAGGGGAAAATTGGTTGGTTGGGGTTGGGTGTTGGGTTTTTCCTCCTTTGCCTTTTGTCAGTGAGGTGGGCTCTGCGGTCTTCTTCAAAGGAGGTTGCTGCCCGCCAAACTGTGAGGCGCCAAGATGCACGGTTTGAGGCGATATCAGCCCACTGGCGGTGGTCAATGTGGCAGGCACCAAGAGATTTCTTTAGGCAGTCCTTGTACCTTTTCTTTGGTGCACCTCTGTCACGGTGGCCAGTGGAGAGCTCGCCATATAACACGATCTTGGGAAGGCGATGGTCCTCCATTCTGGAGACGTGACCCACCCAGCGCAGCTGGATCTTCAGCAGCGTGGACTCGATGCTGTCGACCTCTGCCATCTCGAGTACTTCGACGTTAGGGATGAAAGCGCTCCAATGGATGTTGAGGATGGAGCGGAGACAACGCTGGTGGAAGCGTTCTAGGAGCCGTAGGTGATGCCGGTAGAGGACCCATGATTCGGAGCCAAACAGGAGTGTGGGTATGACAACGGCTCTGTATACACTTATCTTTGTGAGGTTTTTCAGTAAGGTCGGGTCAGATACAGCAATGAGCTCTCTGAACCCTTCTCCATTAACAATGGCGTGAAGCAAGGCTGTGTTCTCGCACCAACCCTCTTTTCAATCTTCTTCAGCATGATGCTGAACCAAGCCATGAAAGACCCCAACAATGAAGATGCTGTTTACATCTGGTACCGCATGGATGGCAGTCTCTTCAATCTGAGGCGCCTGCAAGCTCACACCAAGACACAAGAGAAACTTGTCCGTGAACTACTCTTTGCAGACGATGCCGCTTTAGTTGCTCATTCAGAGCCAGCTCTTCAGCGCTTGGCGTCCTGCTTTGCGGAAACTGCCAAAATGTTTGGCCTGGAAGTCAGCCTGAAGAAAACTGAGGTCCTCCATCAGCCAGCTCCCCACCATGACTACCAGCCCCCCCACATCTCCATCGGGCACACAAAACTCAAAACGGTCAATCAATTTACCTATCTCGGCTGCACCATTTCATCAGATGCAAGGATCGACAATGAGATAGACAACAGACTCGCCAAGGCAAATAGCGCCTATGGAATACTACACAAAAGAGTCTGGAAAAACAACCAACTGAAAAACCTCACAAAGATAAGCACCAATGTTTTATTTGGATGAATAAGATACAATTCGGAAATATTGAGGCTTATGTTTCTTGGAGGATGACATCTTTTGAGATTGAAAAATATTAGAAGCTAGGAAGTGTCATCTATAGTGTGGATGAACAGAGGGACCTTGGGATTCAAATCCATACTCAAGGTCACCGCATAGGTTGATAGGATAATTAAGCAGGCCTGAGGGATGCTGGGCTTCATGAATGGGGGATAGAGTTCAAGAGTTGAGAGGTCATGTTATAATCTCTGGTGAGATCACATTTATAGTGGTTCTAAGAAGAAAAACTTGACCTTTTTTGTCAGAAATAGATCCAGGTGCATGCGGCTTTTGAGTCGAGAATAGCCAGCAAAATCATTAGCTGAACTGAAAGCAGCGATGGCTCAATTCTCACCCTTCAGACTGTGGCTAAGCTTTATGTTAAATTCATGTCAAATTCTAACTCAGCGTTAAAGGTGGGCTCAATTTTAACATTTAAGAAGAATTTGGACAGTTACATGTATGGGAGGGGTATGGACTGGGTGTAGGTCAGTGGGACTAGGCAAAACAAGGCTCTGCACAGACTAGAAGGGCTGAAGGGGTCTGTTTCTGTGCTGTAGTGTTCTATGGTTCTATCTCCCACATCGTAGGCGACCACTCTGATTTCAAGGAAGTTTGTTCCTTATTCTCCTTTTGCTCTTAATATACCTGTAGAAGCCCTTAGAATTGTCCCTCACCTTGTCTGCCAAAGCAAGTTCGTGTCTTCTTTTAGCCTTCCTGACTTATTTTTTAAGTTTGTTTTTTCATTTTTTAATATTCCTTAAGTACCTCATTTGCTCCAAGTTATACACCTCTCTCTTCATCCGAACCAGATTCCCAATATCCCTCAAAAACTGACAGGAACAGACAAACACCATTAATGTGGTTATACCAGAGACTGTAATTCCACATACTGAAGGACAGGATCTTCAGGGTTGTGATCTCAGGATTGCTACCCATACCACGTGCTAGTGAGGTTAGGAATAGAAGAACAGTGCAGCTTAGCACATGGCTAAAAAGGTGGTGTAGGAGGGAGAACCAGATTTCTGGATCATTGGGCTCCCTTTCAGTGAGTATGGGACCTATTCTGATGGTACAGTGGCATCTGAACTGAAGGGGGACTAATATCTTTGTGGGAAGATTTGTTAGTGGTGCTCCAGTGGGTTTAAACTAGATTGGCATGGGCATGGGAACTAGAATGAAAGGGCAGAGAATAGAACCAAAGGTGGAAAGTTTGCTTCACTGTGAGGTGAGTTTGTGAAGAAGGGCAGGCAGTGGAATGGAGGGCTTGAAATGTGTTTATTTCAATGCAAGAAGTACTAAGAACAAAGGAGCTGAACTTGGAGCACGGACCAGCAAATAGAATTATGACATTGTGGCTGTTTGCTGATGCAAGGACAGGATTGGCTGATGCAGGTACCAGGGGGTTGATGTTTAAAAATGGATAGGATGGGAGGGAAAAGAAAGGAGAGTAATATTACTGGTCAGGGACAGTATCATGGTGGCAGAAAGGGAGGGGGCTGCAGAGGGAGGGTCCACTGAGTTGGCGTGGGTGGAGTAAAAAAACAGGAAGGAAGCCATCACTGTGATGGGAGCCGTCTATAGGCCCCCAAATAGCCCTTGGGACACCGAGGATCAGATAGGAAGGCGGATTTTGGAATGGAGGATTGTGAGCTCCTCATTTAAGAAAGGATGTGCTGAGGTTGGAGAGAGTTCAGAGGAGATTCCCAAGGATGATTCCAGGAATGAAAAGGCTATGGAATGTTTGATGGCTCTTGGCCTGTATTCGTTGGAATTTAGAACAAGGAGGGATCTCATTAAAATGCATGGGCAGAGTAGATATAAAAAGGTTGTTTCCCATGGTGGGACAGTCTTGGAGAAGAGGGCACAACCTTTGGATTGAAGGATATCCACTTAACAGAGATGCAGAGGAATTTCTTCATCCAGAGGGTGGTAAATTTGTAGAATTTGTTGCCATGGGCAGTAGTGCAGGCCACGACATTGGTTCTTGATTAGCCAGGGGATCAGTGGTTATGGGAAGAAGGCCGGGCAGTGGGGCTGAGTGGAAAAATGGATCAGCTCATGATTAAATGGTGGGGCAGACTCGATGGGCTGAATAGCCTATTGCCGCTCCTCTGTCTTATGCCTCCAAAATTGATCTTCCCCAGTTTAGGTCTTAAACTTGTGCCTAGTCCTGTCTCTCTCCATATCTATTTTCAAATTGAATACAATTGTCAATTGTGGTTCCCAAATGCTCCTATGTCTTGTGGAGCAGAAATAACAGGGTTGTTGTTATGGATTTACACCTATTTACAGTAAGAGGGAGAAATGGGCCAGAATTTGTCAGCTGTGTCCAAGAAGGATTCCTGACTCTTTTTACACTAAAAACTCACATTTTTGTTGTGTACACGACCCGTCTCTGGAAGCTGACTTGCTTGTTCACACACAACAGAAGAAATGTTGGCTCAATGAGTCCTTTTTCATAGCAAGCCAGTTTCCTGGAGCAAGAGAGGTGGAATGTCACATTCCTTTCCTGTTTGGAGCCGGCCACATGGATTGCCATTTTACACTCGCCTCGCTTCACCTCTGAGACTGCCTCGCTTACTGGATAAAGAAGGGTCTGAAATGACCCCCAAATCCTCCTTTGCAGCATTTATACAGGAAGGCAAAGTGGATTATACCCAGCTTGAAGTATCAGTGTAAAAAGGGTCACTGTATGTGGACCAGCTGAATAGAGGAGACCATATTGGATCGAGTACCGAGTAATGAACCTGGTCAGGTGACAGACATCTCATTGGGGAGCAAACGACAATGCTGGAGAAACTCAGCAGGTCGAACAGTGTCCTTTTAATAGCAAAGGTAAACATACCCTGACGAAGGGGCTCAAGCCCAAAACATCGGTTCTGTATTTTCACCGTTGCTATGTAAAGGACACTGTTCGACCTGCTGAGTTTCTCCGGCTTTGTGTTTTTACCTCAACCATCGTGTCTGCGGACATTCGTGTTTTACTTCAGTGGGGGAGCATTTTGGTGAAAGTGACCTTTAGCACATCTGGACAAGGATGGTATTTAACTGGGGAAGGGATAATGATGATGCGATTAGTCAGGAACAGGGAGAGTTCATTGGGACCAGACATTCTAGAGAAAAGCAGAGAAGCAATGTGAGGATGTTTAGGGACTAACTGCACAGGGTTCTGGATAGGTTCATCCCCCTGAGACAGAGACAAGATGGCAGGATAAGGGAATTGTGGTTGAGAAAAGAAGTGAGATAGTTGGTTAAAAGGAGGAAGGAAACACACAGAAGGTTCATGAACCAAAATACAGGAGGGACTCGTGTGAAGTACATGTGACCAGGAATGAACAAGAAAGGATTTAGGAGAGCTAAAATGGGCACAAGAAGGCCTTGGCAAAGCCCCAAGGCATTCCATGCCTACATAAAGAATCGAATGACAAGAGTGAAGGTACATAAACATAAGAAAAAGGAGCAGGAGTCGGCCATCCGGCCCGTCGAACCTGCTACACCATTCAATAAGATCATGGCTGATCTGATTATTGACTCAACTCCACCCGCATGCCTTTTCCCCATATCCTTAATTCCTTTTATATGTAAAAATGTTTAATGAAGTTGCCTCAACTGCTTCCCTGGGCAGAGAATACCACAAATTTACTACTCTCTGGTTAAAACAGTTTTTCCTCATTTCTGTCTTACATCTACTCCCCTGAATCTTGAGGCCATGTCCCCTAGTTCTGGTCTCACTGACCAGTGAAAACAATTTTCCTGCCTCTATCTTATCGATCCCTTCCATAATTTTATATGTTTCTATAAGATCTCCTCTCATTCTTCTGAATCCGAGTGAGTCTAATCCCAGATGATTTAGTCTCTCCTTGTAGGTCAACCCCTTAGTCTCCGGAATCAACCTGGTGAAACTCCTCTGGACGGCCTCCAAGGTCAGTATCTCCTTCCTCAAGTATGGAGACCAGAACTGCACACAGTTCTCCAGGTGCGGCCTCACTAGGACCTTGTACAGTTGCAGCATGACCTCCCTGCTCTTGAATTCAATTTCTCTAGCAATGAAGGTCAACATTCCATTTTCCTTCTTAATAACCTGTTGTACCTGCAACCCAACTTTTTGCCATTCATGCAGGAGCCCTCCCAAGCCCTTCTGCACCACAGCAGCCTGCAGTTTTTCACCATTTAAATAATAATCTGCTCTTCTATTTTTCCTATCTAAGAGGATGACCTCGCATTTACTAACATTGTACTCCATCTATCAGACGTTTGCCCACTCACCTAACTTAATTATGTCCTTCTGCAGCCTCTCCACATCCTCCTGACATTTTGCTTTTCCACTCAGTTTAGTATCATCTGCAAACTTGGCTACTCGACACTCTGTCCCCTCTTCCAAATCATCGATGTAAATGGTGAACAACTGTGGGCCCAGCACCAACCCCTGTGGCACCCCACTTATCACTATCTGTCATTCATCCCGACTCTCTGCCTCTTGTCAGTGAACCAATGCTCACTCCATGCCAATATACTTCCCCAACTCCATTCATCTGTTTTTTTTTATTGATAAATCTCTTGTGCGGCACCTTATCAAACGCCTTCTGGAAATCCAAATAAACAACATCAACTTGTTCCCCTCCATCTACCCCACCCATATTATCCTCAAAGAACTCCAGTAAGTTTGTCAAACAAGACCTGCCCTTCCTGAATCCATGCTGCGTCTGCCTGATGGAACCCCTTCAATCTAAATGTCTCACTATTTTATCCTTAATGACAGCTTCAAGCATTTTCCCGACTACAGACGTTAAGCTAACTGGCCGATAGTTACCCGCCTTCTGCCTACATCTGTTTTTAAAAGGTGGCGTGACATTTGCTGTCTTCCAATCTGCCAGGACCTGCCCAGAATCCAGAGAATTTTGGTAAAAGATGACCAACGCGTCGACTATAACTCCTGCCATTTCTTCAGTTCCCTGGGATGCATCCCATCAGGACCAGGGGATTTGTCCACCTTCAGTCCCATTAGTTTGCTCATCACTCTCTTTTGCAACATTTATTTTATCAAGGCCTTCACCTCCCTTCACCTCCCCATCACCACTCTTTGACATGCTGGACATGTCCTCCACCGTGAAGACTGACACAAAATATCTGTTCAATGCCCCGGCCATTTCCTCATTACTCAGTATCAATCTCCTTTTCTCATCTTCCAAGGGACCGATGTTGACTCCAGTCACCCTCCTCCATTTTATATACTGCTTTTATACTTCGTGCTAATTTCCCTTCACAATCCTTCTTTCCTTTCCTTATTTCCCGTTTATGTTCTTTGTTGCCTTTTAAAGTTTTCCCAATCCTTCAGTTTCCCACTTTGACTCATGAGCTTTTAATTTCATACTTTCCTTTATTTCCTTAGTTAACCAAGGCTGACTCTTCCCTCTCTCACTGCCCTTATTTTTAATAGGAATATATAGCACTGTGAAAAATCTCTTGGAAAGTCTTCCACTGTCCCTCAACTGTTCTGCCAACCAACTTGTGCTCCCAGTCCACGCTGACCAATTCCTCCCTCATCCTGTTGTAGTCTCCCCTGTTCAAGCACAATACACAGGTTTTAGATCTAATAATTGCACCCTCCATCTGTATGAGGAATTCAATCATTCTATGATCGCTTTTTCTGAGAGGGTCCCTAAGGGTCGTTAATTTTACCTCTCTTTGCACAATCCTAGATCTAAAATAGCAACCCTTGTGGGTTCCTTGTTGGCTGTTCAAGAAAGCTATCAAGGTCACATTCTATGACGTCATCCTCCAGACTCACTCAACCAACTTGATTTTCCCAATCTACATGGAGGTTAAGGTCCCCCACGATAACTGCCGTTCCGTTCTACATGCCTCAGCTCTCTCTTGGTTAATGGTCTGTGCCACTGTGCTTTGTTATTTGGTGGGCGATAGACAACTCCCACCAGTAATTTTTCCCTTTACTATTCTTAATCTACCCAGATGGGCTCAACATTCTGCTCCTTAGAACTCATCCCAAATTAAGTATGCCACCCACCACCTTTACCTTCCTGTCTATCTTTCTGTATTCCCTGATACCCTGGAATATTTAATTCCCAATCATGTTTCTGCGATGGCCACTAAATCATATACCTGGGGACTGATTTGCACCTCGTTCACTAACCTTGTTTCTAATACTATGGGCTTTCAGATAAAGGGCCTTTATGCTCATTGCCCTTTTAGAATCTTGTGTCCTCGGCATCCTTTATTTTTGACTTTTCTGTCCTCTATTTTTCTTTTTCTCTTTCCTAACTCTGGTTTTGGTCTCTGTTCCACCTTCCTCATTCTTTTTTTGTAGGATCCCATCTGCCCTGCCCCATCCACCTTCCCCAACAGCCCCAGCAAACAATCTCCCTAGGACATTGATCCCGGCCCTGCCCAGTTGTAGACCATCCATTCTTTGCCTCCTCCCTGGCCACAGGAGAAGTGCCAGAGGACTGGAGAATGGCAAATGTGGTCCCTTTGTATAAAAAAGGTGATAGGGAGAATCCTAGGAATTAAAGACCAGTGAGTCTTACATCAGTGGTGTGCAAACTAATGGAGAGGGTTTTTGGGACAGGATTTATGAGCCTCGAGAGAAGCACAGTCTTGTTTAGGACAGACAGCATGGCTTTGTGAGGTAATTACTCGAAAGCATATTGAATTTTTGGAGGACGTAACAAAAGACATTGAAGATCAGGTGGTAGATGTGGTTCTACATGGGATGTTAGTAAAGCATTTGACAAGGCCCCCCATGGGAGACTCGTTCAGAAAGTCATGAGGCTTGGGATCCATGGAACCTTAGCTATGTAAATTCAGATTTTGTTTGCATGAAGAAAGCAGAGGATAGTAGTAAGTGGAACATATTGTGCTTGGATGTCAGTGACCAGTGTAGATCTTCAGGGATTTGTTCCAGGATCCCTGATCTGTGATTTTTGTAAATAACCTGGATGAAGAAGAGGGATGGGTCAGTTTGCTTGCAGATGATATGAAGGTTTGAGGTGTTGTGGACAGTGTAGAAGGTTGTCATAGATTACAACAGGATTTAGAAGGGATTCAGAGTTCGGCAAAAAATTGCCAGATTGTGTTCAATCTGGATAAGTGTGAAGTTATAGATTTTTGGAAGGTCAAACATGAAAGATGAGTATGTGGTTAAAGGCAGGAATTTTAACAGTGTTGAAGGACAGGGGGATTTTGGGGTCTAAATCTATCGATCTCTCGAGGATACCATGTAGGTGGATAATGTAAATAGGAAGGCCTAATGGGCTTCATTAGTCAGAAGATTGCATTCAAGACTCATGAGGTAATGTTGCAGCTTTATAAAACTCTGATTGGACCAGACAGAAAATTGTTGTATCTGTTCACCTTATTACAGGAAGGATGTGGAAATGTGAAGAGGAGACTCACCAGGATGCTTTCTGGATTGGAGAATGTGTCTTATGAGGCAGGATTAACAGAACAGAGCTGTTCTCCTTGGGAGGATTATGGGAGGTGGACAGGCAGCACCATTTCCCGGGGTGAGAGTAGCAAACACCAGAGGATGTCTATACAAGCTGCAGGGAGAAAAGTTTAGGAGAGACATTAAGAGAGTTTTTTTTTTACACTGAGCGGAGTGGGAGCTGCATGGGAGGTTAGTCAGGAAGGTTCAGAAGTTGGGTATTTGGGGTGAAGTAGTGAACTGGATTTGACAATGGCTGGATGGGAGAAGCCAGAGAGTAGTGGTGGATGATGCTTCTCAGACTGGAGGCCTGTGACTAGTCATGTGCCTCAGGGATTGGTGCTCGGACCATTGTTGATTGTTGTCTATATCAATGATCTGGATGATAATGTGGGAAATTGCATCAAGTCAAGTCAGGTTTATTGTCATCTGATCAATGTTTTAGGTGTGGTGAAGATGTCTTGTCCCAATGTGAGCCCTTGTTGGGTCACTATGTGTAATTTTTTGGAACAAGTTACAGGAGTTGTTTTTCCGCTAAATCCTGATTTATTTTTATGAGGAAATATTGAAGGCACAAATCCTAAATTGAAATTTGTTAAATTAGCATTAGTGGTAGCAAGAAAATGTAATTATTTGGAAATCGTGTGGCGGCCCTTTGCCGCAGCGATTGAGCTAGCGCTCCAGGTGGTGTGCGCAACCAAAGGCCAGCAGCCCGTGCAGCGGCACTGACCCCAAAATGGCACTGGCCTTGCTACACAGCCAACAGACAGGGACAGTGCGCGGGGAAGAAGGGCGTTATTATGCAGACGTGGGTCAGTAGTGTGAACAGGAGAGGGCTGAGCACCCAGCCCGAGGTGTACCAGTGCTCAGTGTGACGGTGCTCGATATTCTGCTACCAACCCGGATATTCTGTGGTCTTTCCATTAGCAAGTCCAGGATCCAGTTACAGAGAGGGGTGTTGAGTCCCAGTGAGGCCAGCTTCTCCACCAGCCTCTGGGGAACAGGCATCAGCAAATTTGCAGATGACACTAAGATTGGAGACATTGTGGACAGTGAAGAAGGTTTTCAAAGCTTGAAGAAGGATCTGGACCAGCTGGTAAAATGGGCTGAAAAATGGTGGGTTGAATTTAATGCAAACAAGTGTGAGGTGTTTCATTTTGGAAGGACAAACCAAGAAAGGATGTATGCGGTAAATGATCGGGCACTCAGGGGTGCGGTAGAACAGAGGGATCTCGGAATACAGATACATAATTCCCTGAAAGTGGTGTCACCGGTGGATAGAGTTGGAAAGAGAGCTTTTGGCACATTGGTCTTCATAAATCAAAATATTGAGTCCAGGAGTTGGGATGTTATGGTAAAGTTGTATAAGACATTGGTGAGGCCAAATTTGGAGTATTGTGTGCAGTTCTAGACACCGAACTACAGGAAGGATATCAATAAGATAGAAAGAGTGCAGAGAAGATTTACTAGGATGTTGCTTGGACTTCAGGAATTGAGTTACAGGGAAAGGTTAAACAGGTTAGGTGAGGTAATGTTGCAGCTTTATAAAGCTATTCCCTAGAGTGTAGAAGAATGAGGGAAGATTTGATCGAGGTATTTAAAATGATGATGGGGATAGACAGAGTAGATATAGACAGGCTTTTTCCTCTGAGGGTAGGTGAGATACAAACCAGAGAACATGGGTTAAGGGTGAAAGGGGAAAGGTTTAGGGGGAACTTCTTCACACAGAGAGTGATGGAAATGTTGAACAAGCTGCCAGCTGAATTGGTAAATGTAGGCTCAATTTTAACATTTAAGAAGAATTTGGACAGGGACATGGATGGGAGAGGGATGGAAGGTTATGGACATGCTGCAGGTCAGTGAGAGTAGGCAAAAATAATGGTTCGGCATAGACTAGAAGGGCTGAAGGAGCCTGTTTCTGTACTGTATTGTTCTATGCTTCTAAAGAGCTTTGCTGGACAAGGTCAACCACTCAACCCTCAATATTCTGTGTTACCTCTTCAAAAAACTTGAATTCACTTTGTGAGACACTTAGAGAATTGTCACAGACCTGACTCCAATGCTAATATACCTTCTTTTTAAAGGCAATAAAAATGACAGGCAATTTTAAAGAGCACGAGATAAAACTACGAGGCCGTATAATTGTAACCAATCGTGCTTCAGATCTCCTGCTATTGTCATTGCTGATTGGTTGCTTGACCAGAGATTGCAACCAATTAATTCTATCCAGAGCTGAGTGTGGTACTTACATGACCGTACAGCCTGGGCAGGACTGTTACTGCTGACACTCTCTGGGATCTTATAGGGAAACTGTAAAGTGGTATCCAGGCAGCGGAAGCCTTCCTTGAGGGAGTGGCACCCATAATAGTCCACAAGCTCCTATCATCAGAAAGTGAGAGTTAACATCAGTGAGCATCAGACCAGGTGAGTACTGTCATGAGGGTCTGCTGGCCACCAAGCCCAGCTCTCCATGAGGCACGGTTCACACAAAAATTTCACAACTGACTATTTCCCCAGAATATTCATCAGCTTCCTTTCAATCTGAATCCATTGAACTTTCATATAGAGATTGCCACTTCCTTGGTACAAAAGGTTGAGATGGGACAGATATGTTAGGACCAGCAAGGATTGCTGACACAGGATGTGGATGGACCAGCCAAGGAGAGACAATAGTAGATCTAGTCTTGGGCAATGACCACATCAGATGACAGATGTCAGTGGGTGAGCATTTTGGAGATACTGACAATTCCCTGATCTTTAGCACAGCTATGGACCATATGGGAAAGTCACAGTCATGGTCTTAGAGTCATAGAGCATGGAATCAGACCCTTCAGCCCAACTTGTACACGCCAACCACATTTTCCCACAGACAGAAGTCCCATCTGCCTGTGTTTGGCCCACATCCTCATGAGCCTAACTGAATTTTTCAAGGAGGTGACAAAGAAAATTGATGAAGGTGAGCCAATGAGTGTGGTGTATATGGATTTTAATAAGGGGTTTGACAAGGTTCCCCATGGTCGGCTCATTCACAAAGTCATTAGGCCTGGGCTCCGTGGAACCTTGGCTACTTGGACTCAGAATTGGCTTGTCTGCAGCAAGCCGAGGGCAGTGGAATGGAATATAATCTTTCTGGAGGCCAGTGACTTGTAGTGCTCTGCTCTGGGATCCCTGCTCTGGCATTTTTATAAATGGCTTTTATGAAGAGATGGAGGTGTAGATCAGGAAGTTTGTAGATTTCATGAAGGGTAAAAGGGGAAAAGTTTAAAGGGAACATTTATGGGAACTTTTTCACACAGAGCGATGGGACTATGGAATGAGCTATCAGCTGAAGCAGTGAATCTGGGCTCATTTACCACATTTATGAAAAATTTGTAAGTGTACATGGATGGGAGGGGTATGGAGAGCTCTGGTCCAGATCCAGGGCAATGGGACAAGGCAGAGTAAAGGTTCAGCACAGACTAGAAGGGCCAAAGAGCCTGTTTCTGTGCAGTAGCGTTCTTTAGTTCAATGGTTACTTTTTTATTAAACTGAGTGCAGTGGGTGTATGGAACAGACTGCTGGGCTGGTGCTTTAGGCGAGTAGATTTGCATCATTTAAAAAAATTGGATCAATACATGGATAGGATAGGTTAAGGGAAATGGACCAAAGGCAAGTGTTTTGTGGATCGAGGGAGGGAGGGAGAGAGAGATCGAGAGAGAGAGAATGCCTCGGGCTGGGTGAAGGAAGAGACAGAGAGTTTGGTGGAGGAGTCAGAAATATACGCAGAGATCTCACTTTGTGTTGAGAATGGTTTTCTGGCGGACTGAACTCGAGACTATGATAAAGAGGGGTCACTTGGTTGTCTGCTGCAAAGGAGGGAATTGTGGGGAAGCTGTGTTAAAGGCACTGGCTTTCTAAGAGAGGTGGTTAAACCAAACCAACCTGCAAGAACCAGGAAAGGTCCACGGTGACGAAACCTGCAAAGGATTCGTAAGTTTACTGCCAAGCAACATCAATCATCTCTCTCTCCCCCATGTTCATATGGAGTCCTTCTGTATTCAGTAAAGGAACTGAATTGGGAGGGAATTCTGTGGAATGTGTTTTTGGACCAACTGACTTGACCAGACTCACCTGGGGATTTTTTGTTTCTTCTCTTATTTTTCACTTACGGCCACAGTCCAAAAAGGTCTGTTTTTTTTTCACACACACACATTTTTTATAATTTCTCTATCATTAATAGAGGTATCTAGTGGGGGTAATTTGGATCAGAATTTGTAGTATTAATAGTTATTCATAAAATAGAGTGAGAATGAACCCTCTTTTGTATTGTGCCCTCTATTTTTTCTGGTTTGGGGTGGGAACAGGTGAATTAAGTAGACATGGCATATTTTGGTTGGTGTGGGCAGGTGGCAAGCTGCATAACTCCATTACTCTACTGTGCACACACGGTCTCCCAAAACATGTTAGTATTTATTTGCAGGGGCAAACACTTTATTTTGCTTTACACAAACCCATCTGATATTTGTCATTACCAATACTGATCTTGGTACATCTTTTCCCTTTAAACTTATTCCCATAAATTCATAAACTGAGGGGCAGCACGGTTAGCGTAGAGGTTAGTACAACACTGCTGCAGTTCCAGTGATCAGGACCGGGGTTCGATTCTAGCTCTGTCAGGAGTTTGTACCTTTTCCCCAGGGACTCCCATCTTCAAAACATAGCGGGCGGGAGTTGTAGGTCAACTGGGTGACACAGGCTCATAGGCTGAAAGGGCCTGTTACACTGCTCTATGTCTAAACAAACTGTTCTCCAAGTGCTTTCCCACAATCCTGGCAGCAGTTCCCACCTCTGGCACCTCTGACGATACCTCCCAAAGCACCACCACTGGAAGCACAGAGATCACCAGCACCTGCACATTCCTTTAAAATACTTCTTTCCTTCATTGTTGCTGGACCTGGAACTCCCTCCCCAGCAGAACCAGCCCCAGAATATTGCAGGGCTGCCCAACGTTTCTCCAGGAAAGTGGAGTATGGGCAGTCACTGCTGACCATGCCAGATTCTGGTTCCCTCAGGACGAGGGTCACTCACCTTTAATGTATGGAATTTCTTGTTCTGTGTGATGGAGAAGGATGAATCACTGGAAATAATCTTAATGTGTTTCACTTCACTGTTGTAGCTGCCAAGAGATGAGAAGGTAATGATAATGAGTGCAGTGGACCATCCCCTCAGACCTGCACCCATCTCACCAACCCTGTTATAACTCATGGACATTCATGAAGCCATACAGCTTACCAGAGGGTGCCCAGCCCAACTCACCCGTGCCTCACGTATGGGCATTCTGGCCTGGCCACATTGGCTCTGTGACCTCTGAGCCTTTCCTTTCCAATGATCTGTCCCAATGTCTTTTGAACATTGTCTTTGTGCCACTTCTGCAGTTTATTTGGGCAGCTCATTCCTGAGACGGACCTCTCAAAGTGGAAAGGTTCCTGCAGGTACCTGCTGGAACTGCTGTGACTCATTTAGTTTCTTGTTGAGACCTGGGAGAGGGGGACTTGGACTGAGTAGAAGACATTTAAAAAACGCTGGGAAAGAGTGGGGCTGATTATTCCTCATGAGATGCTGGGAGAGTGGGACAGAATGAGGAGTGCGGTGAATCCACTATTGGACATATCCATTACATGTAAATTACATGACCTTTCCTGGTCGACCCTGGTCTCACTGGCCGGCTCGTGACTCTTCCCCTTTCTCCCCCATAAAGGCTGTCATGCCACAAGTCGGCCCCCAGTTCGAGTCTGGGTCAGTGTGAGCGAACCACATGGGGATACTGTCTATCTCTTAAAATAAAAACCTTCAGTTTCGGCATCTTCAGTCTTTGTGCAATTGATTGTGAATCAATTTTATTTGCAAGATTTTGTTTTTTCCAGAACATGGATCATCTGGAAATTAACCTGAGAGAACCCGAGGCAGCGACAAGTTCATGCTCTGGCGTCGCTGCTTCAAAAAGTTCCTCACAGTCTCCGCAGTCATCCAGGACAATGAGGACAAGCTCCATCTGCTGTACTCGTACATCGGGCACCAGGACTACTGGATGGTCCGGGACTGCCAGATAGACGGAACCACAATGGACATCCTGAAGGACCAGGATAAAGTCCAGGTGAATGAGGTCTATGCGTGGAACACCCTCCACTCACGCAGGCAGCGACCCGGGCTAAACCTTCAATTACTTTGTCAGGGCTCTGCAGGAGCTCATGAGGGGCTGGAACTGCCAGGCTCTGAGTGCAGAACAGCACACAGCTGCTGATCAGAGATGCCTGCGTAACAGGTATCCGCTCCGGCGACGTGAGACAGATACTATTCGAACAGGGACAAATGACCCTACCCCAAACCATCGAACTGGCGAACACTCTAGAGGTGGCCGTCCACAACGCCAAAATGTTCTCCAGCAAATATGTGGCTGCCTCGTGGGGAACATGGGGGGCACCATCTTGGGAGGCAGGAATCGCAAGCCCCCTCTGTCCTGAGCTGACCACCACTGTGGCTAACAACCACCCAAAGTGCAACTTCTGCTGGCAGGCTAAGCACCAGAGGAAATGCTGCCCAACTGTGGGAAGAAAGGACACTTCGCGAAGGTCTGTAAGACCAAACAAACCCCGAATTCCAGCAGCACCATGTGCGTGTGGGGGCCGCCACCATCGATGCCATCACATCTGCCATCACTTCTGGGGACCTGGGACGGCCACACACGCCCACCACGGAGACTACAAACCACGACGACGTCACTTCCGGAGACATGGGACGGCTGAACATGCCCACCACGGAGACCGCCAACAACGATGATGTCACTTCCACCATCACTTCCTTGGACCTGGGATGGCCAAACACGCCCACTACAGAGACCGCCAACCATGACGACATCACTTCCGCCTTCTCCCTTTACTTTCCCGGCAAATGATGACGGGGCCGTGTACACACCATGAGGGCTGCCATCTTACTGGACCGTCGGCAGCCAATGGAACTCCTCAGATGACGAGCTGACGCTGGCATTGGTAACCCTGGCTCAGGACAGAGGCCATCAACTCTTCAGGGCCATGCTGGACATCCAGGGAAACACCACCCCACCACTTGCCTATTTGACAGTGGAAGCTTCATTCACCCAAACATGCAAAACACTCCTCCCTTGGAGTGAAGCCCACGAGTCACAGTGAATCTCTAGCATCCCAATCCCACTCAGCAATGGTTTGTGGCAGTTGTACAGTAACATTGACTGTAACATACACAACGCAGGGACATTTAATAGTTGAAAGCGTAGGCTGCAATAATAATGGCTGGCTCTGCCACTCCGAGGTTGCCAGAAGGTAGGGGTTTTGAGCTGGTGCTACTGCTGGCAGTAGGGATGTGCTCATATCCTGATAGTTGTGCAGATGCGGAGTTGTACACTGGTTGTACTCCTGGTTCTGGGTCCGTGAGAGAGGACTTCCACACCTGGCAGTGACGGGGATACCATCCACCATCTCACAGATGGAGTTAAGCAGTTAGGTGCTCAAATTGAGGAATTTATTGTGGCAGATCTGAGGTCAGCTGGTGTTGTAAACAGGAATAGCTACCTCTGCCACGCAGGTCACGTTGACAGACAGAACTGTCCACATGTGACAGTCTATGTTAAACCCAATAAAGAACTCCAGACATTCAGAACACTGACAAACCCTCAGTCCAGGTCTGGATTGGCATGACAAAACCCATCTCAGAAAGAAAAAGATTCCTGTGTGTGACCAAGCAGAAGAAATCAAAGCCATTTGATGGGCAAGGCCAGAGATGTTGTGAACACTGCCTTGTATTGTGGTCCTGAGCTTGATGTCAAGAATATACAATGTTCTCTTCCAATATTTCAATGATGCCCTGATGTCTTCCTCCCGCTTTTATGCTACTCTGTCCAAGCACAGAGTAAGCCCAGTCGACTACTGGATCAGGCTGAATGAGGCAGCAGACCTAGTGCTTGAGGGCTTGTGCAGACAAGGAAAACAGACGGAAAACATGAATGATGAAGTGGAGCTCGTGTTTGCCAAGCGCGGCCCTTACCCAGAGCTATCCTGCACATTAAAGTGTCAGCTGATTCACGAATGGACCTTATGTGATGTTCAGCTGAGGATTGATGATTACCAGAGAGAGCTGAGGGCTAGCGACAGAACATCTGCTGTAAGCCAGAGCATGACCGTCACCTCTGAGTGAGATGGAGGAAAAGGAAATCATCAGAAAATCGACGAGTGAATATGTGTCACCAATGGTGCTGGGGTGGAAAAAAATGGAGATCTCCACATTGGCCAGATTTTCTCTGGTTGAATAAAAGGACACTGAAGGATGCTTGCCCTCTTCCCCATCAGGCAAATTATTTGACAATACTGGGAGGCAAACCCATTACACCAGGGTCCGAGATATCTCTGATTGAGTTCAAGGCATTCTCAGGATGGAGGGTGAGCAGCCAGATGTTGTGGTCCATGTAGGGACCAATGACATGGGTAGAATGAGTGAGGAGGTCCTACAAGGAGAGTTCAGGGAGTTAGGCACAAGGATGAAGGACAGGACCTCCAGGGTAGTGATCTCAGGATTGTTACCCACACCACGTGCTAGTGAAAACACTGAAATGCTGGAGAAACTCAGCTGCTCTTTTCAATATCCATGAAAATCAAACATAGAACATAGAACCAAATAGCACAGTACAGGCCTTTCTGCCCTCGATGTTGTGCCGGCCCATATATTCCTTAAGAAAAAGTACGAAACCCTCCCTACCCCGTAACCCTCTATTTTTCTTCCTTCCACGTGGTCTGTCTAAGAGTCTCTTAAATGCCCCCAATGTTCTAGCCTCCACCACCATTCCCAGCAAGGCATTCTAGGCACCCACAACTCTGTGTTTTTTTAAAAATCTATCCCTGATATCTCCCCTAAACTTCCCTCCCTTCACTGTGTACCCACATCCTCTGGTGTTTGCTATTCCTGCCCTGGGAAACAGGTGCTATCCGTCCACTCTATCTATGCCTCTCAAAATATTGTAGACCTCTATCAAGTTTCCTCTCATCCTTCTATGCTCCAAAGAGATAAGTCCCAGCTCTGCTAACCTTGCCTCAAAAGACATTCTCCAATCCAGGCAACATCCTGGTAAATCTCCTCTGCCCCCTCTCTGTAGCTTCCACACCCTTCATGTAATGAGGTAACCAGAATTGAACCCAATACATATGGTTTCACCAGAGATTTGTAGAGTTGCACCATGACCTCTCTATTCTTGAACTCAATCCCCCTATTAAAGAAGCCCAGCATCCCATAGGCCTTCTTAACTATCCTATCAACATGTGCGGTGACCTTGATGGATGTATGGATTTGGACCCCAAGGTCCCTCTGTTCATCCACACTCTTTAGTAACCGACCATTAACCCTGTACTCAACCTTCTGGTTTGTCCTTCCAAAATGAATCACCTCACACTTATGCAGATTGAACTTTTTCTGCCCAACTCTGCATCCTGTTTATATCCTTTTGTCACCTTTGACAACCTTCAGCTCCATCCACAACTCCTCAACTTTTGTGTCATCTGCAAACTTACTGACCCATCCTCTAACCTCTTCATCCTGGTCATTTATAAAAATCACAAAGAGCAGGGGTCCCAGAACAGATCCCTGTGGCCCCTCCACTAGTCACTGACCTCCAGATAGAATCCTTTCCTTCCACTACTACTCTTTGCTTTCTTCCTTCAAGCCAATTTTTTACCCACAGCCAAGGTTCCACTGATCTCATTCCTCATAACTTTCTGGGTGAGTCTCTCATGGAGGGCCTCATCAAATGCCTTGCTAAAATCCATGTCGATCACATCTACCACCCGACCCTCATCAATTTCTTTAGTTACCTCCTCAAAAAATTCAGTTAGACTCGTGAGGCATGACCTTCCTTCACAAATCCATGCTGACTGTCCTTGATTAGACTGGACTTCTCCAAATGCTCATAGATCCTGTCCTTAAGAATCCTCTCCATTAGTTTACACACCACTGATGTAAGACTCACTGGTCTATAATTCCCAGGATTCTCCCTATTACCTTTGTTAAACAAGGTGACTACATTTCCCATTCTCCAATCCTCCAGCACCTCCCCTGCAGCCAAAGAGGATTCAAAGATTATAGCTACTGCTCCAGCTCTCTCTTCCCTCATTTCCCATGGCAACCTGGGGTAGATCACATCTGACCCTGGGAATTTATCAAATTAACGTTTTTAAGAAGATCCAATAATTCTTCTTCCTTAATCTCCACATTGGCCAGCACACAGGCCTGTTCTATTCCAACCTCACCATGATCAATGTCCTTTTCTCTTGTGAATCCTGAAGCAAAGTATTTATTTAGGACCTCCCCAACCTCCTCCACCTCCAGGCACATGTTGCCTCCTTTATCCTTTAGCAGCCCTACCTTCATTCTCATCATCCTTCTGCTCTTTACATATACATAGAACACCTTGGGGTTCTCCTTCATCCTATGTCCCAAGGCCTTCTCATGCCCCCTTCCAGCTCTCCCAAGTCCTTTCTTATGCTCCTTCCTGGCTGCCATATACTTCTTATGAGCCCTTCCTGTTTCCTGCTTCCTTCTTCCTCTTGACTAGTTGCCTGACCTGTTTCGTCAGCCATGGTTCCCTTTTTCCACCATCTCTTTCTTGTCCCAGTGGGACAAACCTATCCTGAACCCAGCACAAGTGCTCCTTAAATTTCCTCCACACGAGTTCTACACTTTCACCCTATTTCCAATTTATTCTCGCTAGTTCTTGCCTCGTCCCATTGTAATTAGTGCTTCCCCAGTTAAACACTTTCCCATTTTGTCTGCTTTTATCCTTTTCTGTTGATGTGCTAAAGCTCAGGGAGTTGTGGTCACTCTCACCAAAATGCTCCCCCACCGAGAGGTCCGCCCCCTGACCAGGTTCATTCCCCAGAACCAGATCCAGTCTGGCCTCTCCTCTCGTTGGTCAGTGCACACACTGTGTCAGGAATCCTTCTTGAACACACTTGACAGGTTCAGCACCATCCATTCCTCTTGCAGTCAGGAGGTGCCAGTCAATATTAGGGAAGCTAACTACAACCCTGTATTTCCCACCATTCCAAAATCTGCCTGCTGATCTCCTGGGGTCCCGAGGGCTATTTGGGGGCCTATAGACAACTCCCAGCATAGTGATAGCTCCCTTCCTATTTCTGACTTCCACCCATACCGACTCAGTTGGCCCTCCCTCTGCAGCCTCCTTCCTTTCTACAACCGTGATACTATCCCTGATCAGCAATGTCCCCCCCAACCCCTCCCTTTCTACCTCCCATACTATTCCTTTTAAAACACCTAAACCCCGGTATCTGCTTCAGCCAATCCTGCCCTTCCTCCAGCCAAGTTTCAGTAACAGCCACAACATCGTAGTTCCACGTAGTGATCCAAACTCCAAGTTCATTCCCTTTATTCCTAATACTCCCAGAGTTGAAATAGACACATTTCAACCTCTCTAACTGGCTCCCTTTATGTTCTGTCCCCTGCCTGTCCTTCCTCACCAATTCAGAACACACAGCATCATGCTTTTGTCCTTCAACCCTAATCTCTGTCCTCATGTTCTCATTCCCACCCCACTGCCAAACTAGTTAAAATCCTCCCCCACAGCTCAAGCAAACCTGCCTGCCAGGATATTGGTCCCCCTCCAGTTCAGGTGCAGCCCGTCCTTTTTGTACAGGTCAGACCTTCCCCAGAAGAGATCCCAATGATCCAGAAATCTGCCCCCTGCCCCCTGCACCAACTCTTCAGCCATACATTCATCTGCAACAACTTCCTGTTTCTACCCTCTCTGGTGCGTGGTAGAGGCAGCGATCCTGAGAAAACCACCCCTGAGGTCCTGCTTTCTAACTTCTTCCCTAACTCCCCATATTCCCTCTTCAGGACCTCCCCTACTCCTGTCTATGTCATTTGGTTCCCACGTGGACCACAACATCCAGCTGCTCGCCCTTCCCCTCCAGAATGCTGTGAACTTGTTCAGAGACGTCCCTGACCCTGAAACCTGGGAGGTAATATACTATCTCGGTGACTCTATCTCGTTCACAGAACCTTCTCCCCATTCGTCTAACCAATGAGTCCCTAATCACTATAGTTCTCCTCTTTTCTCCCTTCCCTTCTGAGCTGAGGAGCCAGCCTCTGCACCAGGGACATGCCCACCTCGATGTGTGCACATCGACTGGAGGGTTGTTTTCCCCCCCCAACAGTATCCAAAGCAGTATACTTATTGTTGTGGGGAACAGCCACAGGGGTGCTCTGCACTCTCTGCCTCTCCCCACATCTGCTTCTCTATGGGGTAGGGAGGAACGTATGAGTGAGCACAACTTCAAGGGCCGAAGGACTTGTACTGTACTGTATTGTTTTATAATATATAGAGGCACCAACGAGAAAGGATGCAATACTTGATCTCCTATTAGGGAACAAGACTGGTCAGATGAGAGAGGTATGAGTAGAACACTTTGGGTCCAGTGACCATGAGTTTCAAGTTAACTATGGATAAGGAGATGTCTGGGCCTCGAGTTATTCTAAATTGGAAGAAGGAAGATTTTGTGAAAATGAGAAAGGATCTAGGAAGAGTGGATTGGGATAAATTGTTTTATGGCGAGGGTGTGTTCAGTAAGTGGGTGGCCTTCAAGGGGGAAATTTTGAGAGTGGAGAGTTTGCATGTTCCATTAAAGGCAAAGTTACCAGGTAAAGGGAACCTTGGTTTTCAAGGGATATTGGCGATTTGGTTAAAAAGAGGAGGGAGGTGTCTAGCAGGTGTAGGCAACAAGGAGTTAATGAGGTAATAGAAGAGCACAGAAAATACTCAAGAAGGAAATCAGGACGGTAAAATGAAGACATGAGGTTGCTCTGGCAGATAATGTGAAGGTAAAACTGAAGGTTTTCTACAAGCATATTCAGAATAAAAGTTTAGTAAGGGACAAAATTGGTCCCCTAGAGGATCAGAGTGGTCAACTATGTGCGGAGCCTAACGTAATGGGGGAGATCTGAAACAGATCAGTATTTACTCAGGAAGCTGGCAAAGTGTATAAGGAAGGGAAAGAAAAGAAACAATAGTGGCATGGAACATGTAGGATTAAAGATGAGGAGGTTCTTGCTGCCTTACATCGAATAAAATCTCCAGGGCCTGACATGATATTCTCTTGGACCTTGAAGGAGATGAGTGTAGAAATTGCAGGGACCCTGGCAGAAATATTTAAAACATCCTATCCATGGGTGAGGTGCTGGAGGATTGGAGGCTGCAAATGTAAACCAGAAAATTATAGGCCGGTGAGCCTGACGTCAGTAGTAGGTAAATTATAGGAAGGAGTTCTGAGAGATAGGATATGCAAGTAATTGGACAGCCAAGGGCTGATTAAGGACAGTCAGCATGTGGTAGGTCATATTTAACAAACCTTATAGAAATTTTCGAGGAGGTTATCAAGAAAGTATATGAAGGAAAGGCTGTGGATGTTTACACGTTAGTAAGGCCTTTGACAAGGTCCCACATGGGAAGCTAGTTCAGAAGTTTCATACACTAGGTATCCATTGAGAGGTTATAAATTTGCTGACTGGGAGAAGACAGAGAGTAGTGGTGGATGATGCTTCTCTGACTGGAGGCCTGTGACTAGTGGTGCCTCAGGGATCAGAGCTGGGACCGTTGTTGTTTGTCATCGATATCAACAATCGAGGATGATGGATAGGAGGGGACTAGAGGGGTATGGACCGGGTGCTGGTCAGTGGGACTAGGAGGGTGGGGATTTGCTACGGCATGGACTAGTAGGGCCGAACTGGCCTGTTCTGTGCTGTAAGTGGCTATATGGTTAAGATTTTCCCTTAAGGAAACCATGCTGGAGTGGCCAGTTCTGTCTGGTGCCTGCAATTATTCAGTAACCTCATCCTTGACACTCGACTCCAACATCTTCCCAAGCATTGACGTCAGGCTAACCGGTCTATAAATTTCCTTTCTGCTGCCTCCCTCCTTCTTGAACAGTGAGGCGACATTTGCGATTTTCCAGTCCTCCGGGAACATACAAGAATCGATTCCTGAAAGATCATTACCAAAGCCTCCTGCTACTTCTTTCAGGACCCAAGGGTGAAATCCATCTGGTCCTGAAGACTTGTTTACCCTTAGACAATTCAGCTTTCTGAGCACCTTCTCTCTTGAAATAGTAACTGCACTCACTTCTCTTCCCTGATACCCTTCCACACTAGCCCGCTGCTCATGTCTTCCACAGTGGCGGCTGATGCAAAAACACTCACTTAGTTCCTCTGCCATCTCCTTGTCTCCCGTTATTATTTCTCCAGTGTCACTTTATAGTCATCCCTTATCGACTCTCACCTCTCTTTTCTTCTTTATATACCTGGTTTTTCATATCCTCTTTGATATGATTTGCCAGACTTCTTTCATACTTCTTTTCCTTCCTTATGAGTTGTTTTAGTTACCTTCAGTAAGATTTTGAAAACTTCCCAATCCTCTATCTTTCCACTAATTGTTGCTTCCTTGTCTGCCCTCTCTTTTGCTTTCATATTGGTTTTAACTTAAGACTGTTCATCTTACAGACCAATTTCCCGTCTAAATTATGATGCCTAGATTTTGTCTAAGATTCTGGCCTCTACATTAGAGAATGTTATGGCCTCTAATTATTTCTGAGGATCAAAGGGGATTCATCAAAAGGACATTATCTTTTAGATATTCTTGATTCGCCCACAGTTTTGTTATCTGAGTGTATTATCTCTTTAGATGCTGAAAAGGTATTCGATAGAGTGGAATGGGAATATTTATTTTGTGTACTGGAGAAATTTAATGTAGGTTCTCGATTTATTAATTGGATTAAATTGATATATCTATCCCTATAGCTTCAATTAAATCCAAACCCTTTAAACTGCATTGTGGAATCAGACAGGGTTGTCCCTTAAGCTCTCTTCTATTTAATTTGGCTTGGGGACCATTTGTGGTCACTTTTCGGCAATCAGCACAGATTTCTGGAATCTCTCGAGCTGGAAATATTTCTAAGGTGTCTCTCTATGCTGTTGATCTTCTGCTATACACATCCAATCCTGACCCTTCTATTCCACATATTTTGCTACATCTCAGTAACTATCTCGGCATTACTATTACTAAAAAGTTTCATCATTTGTTTAAGGAAAATTTCTTTGCCCTACTGAATCATGTTAAGAAGTCTCTATCTCAATGGTCTCTCCTTTTGATGACTTTAATTGGACAGGTTAATATTATCAGAATGAATATTGTGCCTAAATTCTTGTATATCTTTCAAGCTGTACCTGTTTTTTGTTCCTAAATTCTTTTTTGATTCATTAGATTCTCCCATCTCTTTGGAAAAACAAGCACCCACCTCAACAAAAATTCCTTCAAAATACTGATAAAAGGAGGTTTGGAATGACTTAATTTTAGATTTTAATACTGTGGAGCGAATATTAGATCTATTGCTATTTGGATTCTTTACGATGAATATCAAAGTGCTTCAAGATGGATGGACCTAGAGATCAAGGCTACTCTCCTTTCGATACTTGGAGCTCCCTCTCCTTTTTTAACTGATAAATAGGTCGTCAGACACACTTTGAGAATTTGGGTTTCAATTTAGAAAACATTTTGGTTACCGTTTTTTATTGATTTGCCCTCTTCTATATAATTATTTTTTTCTACCTTTGGTCCAAGATATCGGTTCTACTCAATGGCTAAGCTTGGGTATCCAATCTTTTCTAGATGTATATATTGACCAAAACTTGAATTCTTTTGAACAATTATCTCTTAAATTTAAAATACCTAAACATCACTTTTATCATTATTTACAGATCAGGAGCTTCATAAATTCTTTAACATTGAAGCTTCTGCAGGATTTAGATTTTAAACTTATTTGGCAAGTGTAGAATTTTAAACCTAATCATGAAGGATTGCTTTCTGACCTTTATGAGTTTCTTTCAAGATCTAGGGATTGTTCCCTGGGTGGTGTTAAGAAAATATGGGAACAAAACTTTCAACAACCATTTGCTGAAACTAGATGGAATATGTTCACTCATCTTCTCTTTGTGGTAGACACTCATTAATTCAATTTAAAGACATCCATCAGATAGCTGAAGGTTACCTTAAATTCTCCTCAAAATGTGATAATCACATAACAGAGGAAGGGACTTTGTATCATCTGTTTTGATTCTGTCCTTCTCTCTTTCATTTGTGGCAAGGGGTAATTCACACATTATCATTAGTTCTTAATATTAACTTGACTCCAGCCCTTTCATTGGTATTTTTGGAGTGAGTGGCCAATGGATTTAATACTGACTATTTCACAATCCCACATCGTGGTTTTTGCTTTGCTCATTGCTAGAAGGGCCATTTTTCTGAGTTGGAAAGATGCTGTCCCTCCCACTCACACTCAGTGGTTGTCAAATGTGACAACATGTCTGTCTCTAGAAAAAAAATAGGTGTTCTTCTACTTTCTTTCTCTTTGGGGTCCTTTTCTCAATTACTTTCAAAACATAGATTAATCATCTCTGCTTTTTTTGATGACCCCCATAGTTAGGGTTAGGGTTAGTAGTGGACTCCTTAACTTGGTCGGCAACCCTCACCGGCTGGGGTTTCATTCTTAGATGAGGAATCTGGGGTTTTTTTTCCATTTAACAACATGGGTTCCTGTGTAACGGTGTAGCGGGCCGAGTGACCGCGCGAGTAAACGAGCCAAATCACCGCAACATGTGGCTGGTCCAAGATGTCGCAGGCTCTCATTCACTACCGAGAAGGAGCCCGTGCCTAGCGACACGTGCGAGCTAAGGAGCCCTCCACTTCCACATGGCGCAATTACATCACTTCCAGAAGTCGGAGGGTACATCACCGGAAGTGGGCAGGCCAGCGCAAAGACATGGGGAATTCAAACCAGTAAAATCAGTCTTTGGTTTACACTCACCTTGTATGGATGTCTCCTTATTTAGTAACACTTCCCCAGTGGATGATACAGTGGTGATCACTGACCATCTCGTGCATTAGCTTGGAGGGGTTTCTGTTTCTCAGGTCCTGCATGTTGAGGATTCTAATGGCACACTCATGCCGGCTGACGATTGCCACAACCTCAGGAGGATTTGACATCGGCCAGCTCGCCAAGGACCAGAGGGAGGAGGCAGATGTCCAGGCGTACTGGACAGCCATCACCAGACTGAAGGTCAGAGACTTCTGCCCCACACCAGGAGAACTTGGTCCCCAAGGCCGATCCTATCTGTGACCTGGAGACTGAGGGTTTTCAACCAGATACATGGTGTATCGCACCCCTCCATAAGATCCACAGTCCTCCTGCTCTCGGACAAGTTCGTGTGGTATGGACTCCATAGAGACGGTACCCTATGGGCTCGAACCTCCTTGCAGTGTTAGTGCGCCAAGGTGCATCAGCACACCAAAGCCCCCCTGCAGTCTTTCGAGCTGGCACAACGCAGATTCAAACATGTCCATGTCAACATCATCGGCCCTCTCCCAGTAAACCAGGGTATAAGGTACCTGTTCACAACCATCGACAAGTTCACCCGCTGGCCAGAGGCGATACCCATGGCTGCGTGTGATACAGAGATGTGCGCCCAGGCTTTCCTCGCCACCTGGGTCGTGCGTTTCAGAGTCCCAACCCACATGTGCGAACCGGGGAGTGCAATTCACTTCCTTCCTCTGGTCCAACCTGGTGAAATTCTGCAACAGCCAGGTCCACCAGAAGACGGCCTACCTTCCCCAAGCAAACGGACTGGTTGAACGGTTCCATTACCACTTGAAGGCTGTGTTGAAAGCCCGACTAACCGGGCCAAACTGGATGGACGAGCTCCTGTAGGTACTGCTCGGGATCTGCACAGCACCGAAGGAGGACCTGCCAGCATCATCTGCAGATGGTGTACAGCGCACTGCTCTCCATCCCAGGGGACCTACATTTCAACTCCCCCAGCTCACAGACCAGCACATTAGACATCTTGCACATTAAACATTCTGCCAACGAAGGCCCCTTCAAGGTACTGCAGAGAGATGGCATGGTGTTCACATTGGACACTGGCGACTGACAGGACAGATTCACAGTCGATTGCCTCAAAGTCACGCACCTGGACTCCGACCTGTCGGCTCTGGACCCCCGGGTCAAGCGCAGAGGTAGACTGCTCAGAGAGCGGTGGCGATTCTTGGGGGGAGGCGGAAATGGGCCGAGCAAACACGTGAGTAAATGGACTGAATCGCCGCAACACGCAGCTAGTCCAAGATGGCGCGGGCTTCCCCTCACTGCCAGGAAGGACCCTGTGCCTAGCAATACGTGTGGGATAAGGAGCCCTCTTTTTGGTTTATTTTGGCATTAACCTCTATTGTTAATTTAAATATTTCTGCGCCTTTCCTCATTCTTGCAGAAATTCCAGCATTTCTCTGCTCTCCCTGCAGGTGAGCCTTTCCAATGAACACAGGCCAGTTCCCCACTCATACCCCTGTTGTCCCCTACATTCCACTGGCATCCAGACAGGTCTGATTTTAGTTTCTCCCTCTCCACCTGCAGGTGAATTCTATCATGTTATGATCACTCCTCCCAAGGGCTCCCAACCTTCAGCTCCCTTATCGACTCTTGTTCATTATACAATATCCAATCCAAAATTAGGGAGACATATATAGAACGGTGGGTGTCTGGAATGAATCACCAGGGGTGATGGTGGAGGCTGGTACAAGAGACATTTAAAGGATTCATAGACCAGCACACCGATGCAAGAAAAATAGAGGGTGTGAGGGAGGGAAGATTCAGATCGATCGGCACAGCAACATGGGCTGTAGGGCCTGAACTGGGCTGTTTGGCAGTGTGGAGTTGGTGGATGCAGGTTTTATTTCAACATTTGAGAAATGTGGGTCCATACATGGATGGGAAGGGGGTGGTGGGCTTTGGTCACAGTGCAGGTTGATGGGACTTGGTGAGACATTGGCGTAGGTAAGATGGTCTGAAGGGCATGTTTCTGAGCTGTAGCCTTCTACGGTTCTCTGGACCAGTTTTCCCAATTCCCAAGAGGGGGCACGGTTAGCATAGCGGACAGTGCAGTGCTGTTACAATGCCAACGATATGAGTTTGAATCCATCGCTGTCTGCAAGGAATTTGTACGTTCTCCTCATGTCTGTGTGGATTTTCCCCAGGTGTTTCGCTTTCCTCCCACCCTTCAAAACATACAGCGGCTGTAGGTGAATTGGGTGTAAATGGGCAGCACAGGGCCGTGGTCCAGAAAGGCCTGTTACTGAGCTATATGATGAAAGAAAAATGTTCTTTCAACAAAACATTGACTGTCCACTCCCTCCATGGGTTCTGCCTGATCCACTCATTTCTCAACAACATAAGTTGTTATTTTTGTCGTAGATTCCAGCCATTAGTGTCCAATGTCTCCAACAACTCACTTGATGCTGATGGCGAATTCCTCCAAATCCTTTGGTCTCTGCCGAACAAGGAAAGTGCTGTCCCTGCGGTGGATCAAGGTAGCCTCTGCCTGCAGCCGATCGATGGCTCCAGCAAACCTGGCCAATGGGAAAATTCGACCAGTTACTTCTCAATCAGTGGAATGAAGTCAGCCACAGCAGAAAGGATCTGCTTCACCCATGGCCCCACACCAGGATATCCCAATCCCAACTCGGGTTGTTGAGACAAGAGTAAAATGCCCCATGTTCTAGATTGTGGAAACAATGCCAATTACTTCCCAGTCCTTCGAAGCATTGTGGTCTCATGTTGTCATTGTCACCTGCCACAAAATGGGAATAAACAGGTCATTCTCAGATTGAGAGGCTCTGACAAGTGTCGAGCCAAAGGGATCGATTTGGCCCCTGACTGTTCTCAATTTGTACAATTAATTGTACGGGGGAACCAACTGGAATATATTTGCTGACAGAAAGCTTAGAATCAGAATTTATCGTCATGACCAAGTCATGAAATTTGTTGTTTTGTGGCAGTATCACAGGGCAAACATTTATATAAACCCCCTGACCACAATAAACAATTTAATGCTTGAGAAGTCAAAGGAAGATAGTGTGTGTGGTCATTTATCACTCAGGAACCTGATGGCTGCGGGGAAGAAGCCACCCTGGTGCTTTGAATAGCAGGCTGCAGGTGAGGTTGTGGACGGGGCAAGGTCATGGAGCATCTGCAGAAAATGTGAAGTCATCTCATTTTGTGGGGAAAAAAAATAGAAAAGCAGAGTAAAATGGTTGGTTTCTCTCTCTGACAAGGAGAAGCTGCTTTTGGCAGCAGCTAAGGCCTCTTGCACGCTGCAATGAAAAAACAGTTTTTCCTGCTAGGGTTGCTGTAATGGCAGCTTGCAATTGGTGTGGACATGGGAGAGTCGGGAGTGGAGACATAGCACTGCTCCACAAGGTCCTACTGCTCAGTTTGGATGCCAACGACCCCATACAGGCTTTAAACAGCCTGTTAGATGAGCTGACTGTTTTATGAACATCCTACAACTGCAGGTTTGTCTTTAAGATGGTGGTGCCTGTGCTGGGCAGTGGACCACAAGGGGGTTGCAGAACTAGAGAGCAGCTGACTGGGGCTGGGCACAAAAATGGGAAGAACACCCCCGTGTTGAGAAGGAGAAGCAGAGGAGATGACCTACAGGACGTTGAACACAGCAGCAGCTGAAGGACCCATACAGGCTGTGGGTGACACAGTTGGGGGACCTGCATGGGCTGCTGGAGACTGGCTGATGGGAACCAGGTATTGGAGCCAGGATTCAAGGGGGGCTCTTTAAGGCTTCCTGATCGTGTTGGAGGTTGAGATCTGGAGCCTGGGTCGCTGATGGAGTCTGGGCAGCTGCGGAGGCTGGAGGCGAATCCATGTACTCAGTGACCCGGAAGGGACTCTGGTTCTCTTTCTCCTGTTGTTAGGTGTGCCAGGCAATGCTCACGGGGACTCTCTATTCTCCTTAAGGCAGGCAAAAGTTGATGTATATCAGGTAATTACATTTTTAATGTATTATTACCTGACAATAAAAGGAACCTTGAACTTTAACCTGTTGTACAGTACTGAGTTTGTTTTACCTCCCCACACACACTGTTAGCTTTTTTAAATCTTTAAATTAAATTTTAAAATTTAAACAAAATGCATAATAACGTTTGGAATGGTGGGAGGAAAGCGGACTCCTCCGGGGAAAACCCACACAGACATGGGGAGAACGTACAAACTCCAGTCTGATACTGATTGCTGGCACGGTAAAGGCATGCTAACTGCTACACCAACCGTGCCAAACCACAGCCAGCACTGCTTTCACCTACTGACTCAAAGGCCATGTATCAATAGTTGTGGATGGAATTTCATAGAGTTGTTGACACTAACACAGTTGGCAAACAACCTGTTTCAGTGCAGTGACTGGACCTGGCATGTGGTCTTCAGAGAGACCAGTTGTTTGGAGGCCAAGTTGTAGCCGTAACTGATTAATGGTGAGATTTTTTTTTAAAACCTTAGTTTTGCCCAATTGTAAGAAGATCTCATCATTAACCACTGTTAGTGTCCTCGACTACCGTACAGTCATAGCTACAACTTGGCTTCCAAACAATGTCACACTGAAGACCTACAGCCACCATGCCTAAACAGGCTGTTTGCCAAGCCTGTCAGTGCAACTATGTGAAATTTTGTCCTGGAAGCACAAGCTTAAAGGATCTACATACCAGGCAAGTTCCAAGTAATCCACACGTTTTGGAACCTACAAACAAAGCAAGCAATTGATCAGGAACAGAGAATTGTATGGATCAGTATATGAAACGACAATGTTGTGGCCATTATAAAGACATGGCAGTGGCAAGGGCAGGTTTGGCAGGTTGAAGATAAAGGGGAGGGAGGGAGGGTTGGGAAGTGGGATTGCTAATCAAGTACGACATCACAGCTGAAGAAAGGGAGGATCTTGCGGGGGGATTGTGGGTGGAAGTCAGAAACAGGAAGGGAGTGATCACTCAGTTGGGAGTTTCCTGTGGGCCTTGCCATAGCTTCTGGCCATGGAGGGGCAGACACGCAGGAAAAGGGGTAAAGACAAACGTTGCTGTCAAGGGGGAACTTCAATATCCCTAATATTGAGTGGTACCTCCTTGGTGCAAAAGGGTGAGATGGGGCTCAAGATGTTAGGTGTGGCCAAGGAGGGTTGTTGATGCAGTTTGTAGACAGGCGACGACAAGAGTGTTCGAGCTGGACCTGATACTGAGGAATGGACCTGGCCAGCTGATGGACTCTCTGGCTTTTCTCCCGCACAGCCAATGTCGAATCCACTTCACTACTTCACCATGAATACTGAGTGTCTGAACCTTCCTGACTAATCTCCTACAAGGGACCTTATCAAAGACAACATCCATAGGCTTTCCTTCATTAACTTTCCTGGGAACCTCCTCAAAAAACTGTACAAGATTAGTTAAACATGACCGACCACTCACAACACGATCCCTAATCAATCCCTGTATCTCCAAATACTGTGCATCAAGTACCTGTATATTTCCTTTGGGAAGCAGCATATTGGGTTTTGGGGATTTATTGACTTACAACACCATCCATTTACCAACACAATTTCACAACTGATGACAATTCTTTCTCTATGCTGGTCCATCCGATGCCTTGTTTTCTCATGGAGAGTTACAAGCATTTTCTTTTGTGAAGACAGAATCAAATAATTTATTCAATTGTTCTCCCATTTCCTGCTTCCCTAGTTGCGGCAACATTTTCACTCAGAACTGAGGGAGTGGTCCATAACTGGAATGATCTCTACCAAAGGAAATTGTAGAAAGGGGCATGATTCTGATACTCAAATGACATTTGGACACATTTATGGAAGGGAGGGTTCACAAGGATGTGGCACTAATGTGAGCAAATGGGATTTACCCAGAACGCCAACTTAGGTGGCATATTCTGAACTGTAAATTAGGGCTGCCAGGGCTGTTGGAGGATTGTTACTGGAGAGTTCTGGGGGTTAATGTGGTGTATTGGGGGTACAGGGCTATTGGATGGAGTTGGTGGGTAGGTAACTGATGAAGCAGTGAAATGACAGGAAATTGGACCAAGAAAATAGTACATTTTGAACATTACCTACTCCTGGGTGCCAGCCATACTCTGAACTAAAGAATTGTTAGTGGCACTCACACAGGGCAACGGCTTGACGCAGTCTCTTGGGAAGAAGCCCACTTCCCTCGTTGTCAGGTTTCGACCCTGCAAGAGAAACGGAACGAGTGTTATACTGCAGCTAGGTGATGCCTCGTGCAGCCTGCAGGGATAGCTCAGGGTTCTCAAGCGCAGCCAGTCCATGCACAGCAGGATGTCACACACAGCAAAGTGAGAGAGATCAGATAGGCTGTGAATGATCCAAGGGGAGGAGTAGCAGAGAGGACCACTGGGCCAAGGGAAGGGGTAGCAAAGAGCACCACTGGGCTGAGGGGAGGGGTAGCAGAGAGGACCACTGGACCAAAGGGAGGGGTAGCAGAGAGGACCACTGGACCAAGGGGAGGAGTAGCAGAGAGGACCACTGGACCGAGGGGAGGGGTAGCAGAGAGGACCACTGGGCCGAGAGGAGGATAGCAGAGAGGACCACTGGGCTGAGGGAAAGGTAGCAGAGAGAACCACTGGACCAAGGGAAGGGGTAGCAGAGAGGACCACTGGACCAAGGGGAGGGGTAGCTGAGAGGGCCACTGGACTGAAGGGAGGGATAGCAGAGAGGGCCACTGTACCGAGGGGAGAGGTAGCAGAGAAGACCACTGGGCTGAGGGGAGAGGTAGCAGAGAAGACCACTGGGCCAAGGGGAGGGGCTCACTCCAAAACTCCTAGCTTCAGTCCCAGGGAAGTTTGGTTACATGAGATGAAATGTTTCCTCGCACCTCCCACCAGATAGAGTGTGCCTCTGCACCGTGAACTTCGATAATGTCTCCCTGCTGAATGGTGATCATTGGACCGGAGTTGGGGGGTTGTGGAGTTCCGTCATAATACTTGGTCACCTGCATCCTCGGCAGTCCTGGAGGGAGAGATCAGGGCAATCATTACCAATCTGTCAGCCATCATTCTTCAGCCCCCAGCCACAACCCCAGCAGTGAATCTCATAGCTGACAGCTCTCGTTATTCCTAATTGTTGGACTTGATCCCAGTCTGTCAGATGGCCTGTTTCCATGCCTTAAACTGTTATATGGTAAATATTATGTGGAGCTGCTGCTCAACAGCTGGACACACATTTATTTGCAAATGGAAAATCAAAGGCTGAAAGGTCTTCATCAGCGCGGCCTTCTGCACGGTAGTTTGACTGAGTTTCCAAAAGGATAGGCAACAGCAGGTGGTGACCTTTGCTGCTTTGGTCTTGTACATTTACAAGGTTCCATGTGGTTGGCTGGTGGCCAAGGTTAAATTAGATGGGATCCAGGGGGGTTAATCAACTGGATGCAATGTTTACAGTGGAAGTCTCCAGAGGGTGATCAAACAGGCCCTTTGATCTACCATGTCTGTGCCAAACACAATGCCTGAATTTAACTAAGCCCCTACTGCTGGTAAAAGATCCATAACCTTAAACTCTTGCATATTCAAGTCTCTCTCTCTCTCTCTCGTTCTTAAATATCAGGATTGAACCTGCTTTTGTCCTTGGAGGTCATTCTAGGCACCTACTTGGTTCGGCTGGGAGTCGGAGGAGGAGCTCGGAGAGAGTCGGGCTGGCAGTCGGAGGAGGAGGAGCTTGGTGAAAGTGATGGGGTTAATTGGTCAAGGGGCCTATAAAAGGAGTGAAAGGGGAGGGAGTGACCAGTGAGGAGTGGAGCAGTGAAGGAGTGGAGACTTGGGACTTTGGCTCGAGGGGCTTCGGTAAGAAGGCACTCCCTGTGTGATAAGGTGTCCTTTTTGGTTAGTCTTTTAGTACTATTTGTTTAGTTTTTCTTTTTAAATAACCTATATACATTGAGAAAGGAGGAAATGGAGTCAGTTGGGGTAGTTAAGTGCTCCAATTGTGGGATGTGGGAAGTCGGAGACAGCACAGTTGTTCCTGACGACTACACCTGCAAAAGGTGCATCCAATTGCAACTCATGAGTGACCGTGTTAGGGAGCTTGAGTTGCAATTGGATGAACTGAGGATTATAAGGGAAGCAGAGGCAGTGATAGAGAAGAGTTACAGGGAGACAGTCACCCCTAGAAGGCAGGAGTCAGGGAATTGGGTGACTGTGAGGAAAGGAGGGAGAGCGCCAGTGCAGATTACCCCTGTGGAAGTGCCCCTCACCAACATGTATTCGGCATTGGATACTGCTGGGGCGAACAGCCTATCAGGGACGAGTCGTGGGGGTCAGGTCTCTGGCACAGGGGCTGCCCCTGAGGCTCAGAAGGGATAAGAACAGGGTAATTTTGGTTGGGGATTCACTTGTCAGAGGGACAGATAGGAGGTTTGTTGGATGAGATCGGGGATCCAGGTTGGTCTGTTGCTTCCCTGGTGCTAGGTCTCTGATCAAGTTCACAGAATTCTGCAAGGGGAAGGTGAGCGGCCAGAAGTTGTGGTCCATGTGGGGACCAATGACTTAGTTAGAAGTGGGGATGAGGTCCTGAAACAGGAATACATAGAATTAGGCAGGAAGTTAAAAAAACAGGACCTCTAAGGTAGTAATCTCTGGATTGCTGCCCGTGCCACGCGCTAGGAGGATGTGGAGGATGAATGCGTGGCTAAAGAGCTGGTGCAGGGGGCAGGGGATAAGATTTCTGGATCATTGGGATCTCTTCTGGGGAAAGTCGGACCTGTACAAAAGGGACGGACTCCTCTTGAACTGGAGGGGGACCAATATCCTGGCAAGTAGATTTGCTAGAGCTGTGGGGGAGGGTTTAAACTAGTTTGGCAGGGGGGTGGGGAGCAGAGTTTGTGAGCAGTGTCGGGTGCATGGCCACCTAGTTAAGAATGATAAAGATAACAAAGGTAGGATGGAGGTTAAGGTAAAAGGTAGAAAAGGGAATATATGTGAGGGTCAATCCAAAGGGTTTCAATAGGTACATTAAAAGTTAAAGATTAGTGAGAGTTAAAATTGGACCCCTTGTCGATAGGGAGGGTCGGCTGAGTGAGAAGTCAGAGGAAATGGGGGAAATTTTAAATGATTTCTTCTCCTCTGTATTCACTAGGGAAAAAAATATTGAACCAGTTGAAGTAAAGAAAAATAGTGGGGAAGTCATGAAGCATATAAGGATAACCGAGGAGGTAGTGATGGCTGTGTTGAAAAAGATAAAGGTGGATAAATCTCCCGGACCGGACAAAATATTCCCAAGGATACTCAGGGAGACTAGTGTACAGATAGTGGGGCCATTAACAGAGATATTTAGGATGTCACTGGTCACGGGGGTAGTGCCAAAGGATTGGAGGGTGGCTCATGTTGTTCTGCTGTTTAAGAAAGGGTCCAAATGTAAGCCTGGAAATTATAGACCTGTGAGTCTGACGTCTGTGGTGGGTAAGTTGATGGAAAGTGTTCTGAGGGATGGTATTTACAAATATTTGGAAGAACAGGGATTGTCAGGGGTAGATCATGCTTAACAACCCTTATAGTTTTTCAAGGGGGTTACAAAAAGGATTGATGAAGGGAAGGCTGTGGATGTTGTCTATTTAGACTTTAGGAAAGCTTTTGACACAGTTCCCCACAGGAGGTTAGGAAAAAAGGTGGAGGCATTAGGTATAAATAAGGAGGTAGTGAAATGGATTCAGCAATGGTTGGATGGGAGGTGTCAGAGAGTAGTGGTAGAAAATTGTTTGTCAAATTGGAGGCTGGTGACTAGTGGAGTTCCTCAGGGATCGGTCCTGGGTCCACTATTATTTGTTATATATATTAACGATCTGGATGTCGGGGTGGAGAATTGGATAAGTAAGTTTGCGGATGATTCAAAGATTGGTGGTGTTGTGGACAGTGAGGAAGATTACCGTAGATTAAAAGGTGATATAGGAAGGCTGGAGATGTGGGCTGAGAAATGGCTGATGGAATTTAATACAGATAAATGTGAGGTGCTACATTTTGGAAAGGCAAATTTAAATAGGTCATATACATTGAATGGTAGACAATTGAGGAGTGCAGAGCAACAAAGGGATTTAGGAGTTATGGCAAATAGTACCCTCAAGGCTGATACTCAGGTAGATGGTCTGGTGAAGAAGGCATTTGGAATGTTGGCCTTCATAAATCGGAGTATTGAATTCAAGAGTAGGGAGGTTATGATGAAATTGTACAAGGCATTGGTGAGGCCAAATTTGGAGTACTGTGTACAGTTTTGGTCACCAAATTATAGGAAAGATATAAACAAAATAGAGAGAGTGCAGAGAAGGTTCACGAGAATGTTGACAGGATTTCAGGGTCTGAGTTCCAGGGAAAGGTTGTGCAGACTGGGGCTTTTTTCTCTGGAGCGTAGAAGATTGAGGGGGGACTTGATAGAGATGTTTAAGATTTTAAAAGGGACAGACAGAGTAAACGTGGATAGGCTTTTTCAATTAAGAGTGGGGGAGATTCAAACTAGAGGGCATGGTTTAAGAATGAAGGGGGAAAATTATAAGGGGAACATGAGGGGAAATTTCTTTACGCAAAGGGTGGTAGAGATGTGGAATGAGCTTCCGGCAGACGTGGTCGAGGCGGGATCATTGGTTACATTTAAGGAAAGACTGGATCGTTACATGGATAGGAGAGGACTGGAGGGGTATGGACCGGGTGCTGGTCAGTTGGACTAGGAGGGTGGGAATTTGTTCCAGCATGGACTAGTAGGGACAACGGGCCTGTTCTGTGCTGTATATGGTTATACCACATTCTGTGCTAAAAACCTGCCCCCTCACACCTCCTCTAAACTCTTCCCTCCACCACCTTCAACATATGCCCTTCAGTTTGTGATATTTTTACCCTGCAGGGGAGATTCTGAAGTAAGAACACGATGCTGGAGAAACTCAGCAGGTTTAGCAGTGGACTTTATATAGCAGAGATAAAGATACAGAACCAACATT
The DNA here is from genome assembly GCF_036971445.1 of Narcine bancroftii. NCBI lineage: Eukaryota > Metazoa > Chordata > Chondrichthyes > Torpediniformes > Narcinidae > Narcine > Narcine bancroftii. Next base: position 155,315,014 of record NC_091473.1, on the reverse strand, counting down.
TTGGGCTTGAACCCTCCAACAAGGTTTGGAAAAGTGTCAGCAGGCGACTGGTTAGAAAGAAAGGTAGCAAAGGCAGGAGGTGATAGGTGGAGAAGGGAGAGGGAGGGCACCCAGCAAGCAGGGGAAGGACGGATAGCTGGGTGAACAGAGAGGGAAGTTGTTGGGGGGGGGGAGTAGAGCTGAGGGGAGGACAGGGGGAAGGGAGGGGTAAGAGGAGAGCAGGCTAGCAGAAACTGGAGAAATTGATGTTAATTTCATCCAGCAGGAGAGAGCCTGGAAAAACAGGTGTTCTTCCTCCAGTTTATGGGTGGTCTTGGTGGGATTGTACATGAGGCCATAGACAGACATGATCATGGGAGTGGGACACAGAAATGGTGGTTTGCCACTGGGAGGTCTCTGTGCTGATGTGGATGGAGTGAAGGTGCTCAGTGAAATAATCTCCCAGTCTGTGCCCAGTTTCTCTGTTATAGAGAAGGCCACAGCGGGAGCACTGGATGCAGTAGATGAAGTGTTGCTTCACTTGAAAGGTCTGTTTGGGGTCCCAAACTGTGGTGAGGGAGGAGGTGTAGGTACAAGACTGGTACCTTCTGCACCCACAGGGGAAGGTGCTGGGATGGAGGGATCATAGAGGGAGCAGACCCTATGGAAGGCAGAGAGGGGAGGCAAGGGGAAGAGGTAGTGGGATCGTATTGTAAGTGACAGAAATTCCGGAGGATAGTGTTTAGGATGCAGAGGCTGGTGGTGTGGTAGGTAAGGGCAAGGAGAATTCTGTGTTTGTTGCGTCCGGAAGCAGAGGGGGCCAGGGCAGATGAGCAGGAGGTGCGGTTGAGGCTGAATTGATGGTGGTGGGGAGAAAGCCAAATTTGAGGAAGAAGGTGGACATTTTAGATGATCTGGACTGGAAGACCTAATCTTGGAACTGTTACGGCTAGAAACATCTTAATTACACGTCCTCACACCCTGTTCCCTGCAAGGATTCTATCCCCTTCTCTTAATTTCTCCATCTCAGCTGCATCTGTTCCCTGTAAAGACGTGACCAGAAATGCACATAATATTCCAAATGTGGTTGTACAACTGTGACATGATTCCCTCCCTCTTGTACTCAATGCCCTGACCAATGAAAGCAAGCACACGTTATGCATTCTTTACAACCCCATCTACTTATATGGCCACTCTCAGTGAGCTATAGCCAGGTACCTCTGTACATCTCTGCCTCATAGATAGGATTGTCGAGAGAGGTTTTTTGGCACTTTGGCCTTCATAAATCAAAGTTTTGAAAATTGAATATGGGCTGTTATATTGGACAAGATATAGGCGAGGCCACATTTGGAACATGGTGTGCAACAACAGCTTAGGATTTCCCTTCTGCACAGCCCTCCATTTTTCTCAGCCCCATGTACCTATCCAATCATATTAAAGTCCTGCTCTACCTGCCTCCACCACTGTTTCCGGCAGTGCATTCCATGCACCCACCCCTCTCTGGGTGATAAACCTACCTCTTACATCCTCCAAGCTCCTTCAATCTATGCCCCGTCACGTTGGCCATTTCAGCCCTGGGAAAAAGCCACTCCAACCTGCCAAACCCTCTCCCTGGTGCGCTTATGGTGCAGGTCCCTGCAACTTGTTTGCTGCCATTCCTTGGCTCCATGATCTTTAACACCATAAAGATCAATGAGAAATATATCTCCCACAAAGGCAGCCTTGATCTTTAACAGGACAAATTCCCTCCTCAGCCAACCTTATTACTCGTAGAATCTCAATAGAATCTCAATAGATCATCCAGTATCCTGCCTCCCAGTTACATCTCATGCTCTCTTTTTTATCCCTTCTGATTTCCCTCAAGTATATTCCTACAACAATGTACCCAGCCTTAATGGGTAAATGGGGAGGTTCCTTAATGCAACTTACCAAGGCCTTTTCATGCTGTCATCGAGCTCCTAACATCTTTCTCAAGCACCTTCCTGGCTACCATATAATTCTCATGAACCCTTCCTGTTCTTTGCTTCTAAATCTTATGTTATGCTTCCATCTTCCTCACCTGTTTCGTCAGCCATGGTTCCATTTTCCTCCCATCTTTTCCTTGTCCCAATGGGACAAACTTATCTTGAACCCAGCACAAGTGGTCCCAAAACCTCCTCCACATTGCATTTGTACTTTCCCCCTTGAACATCTGTTCCCAATTTTCTCTCCCTAGTTCCTGCCTCAACCTATTGTAATTAGCTCTTCCCCAGTTAAGCACTTTCCCATTTTGTCTGTTTTTATCCTTGTCCATAACTATGCTAAATCTCAGGGAGTTGTGGTCACAAGCAGTATGCCTCAGGGATCTGTATTGGGTCTCTTGTTATTGGTCAGTTACATTAATGATCTGGAGGATGGGGCGGTAAATTGGATTAGTAAATATGCAGATGATACTAAAATAGGTGGGATTGTGGATAACGAAGAAGGTTTTCAGAGATTACAGAAGGATTTGGACGTGTAGAAGAGTGGGCTGAAAGATGGCAGATGGAGTTTAATGATGAGAATTGTGAATTGCTTCCTTTTGGAAGGAATAATCAAAACAGGACGTACATAGTAAATGGGAGAGTATTGGGGAATGCAGTGGAGCAGAATTATCTAGGAATAATGGTTCATCATTCGCTGAAGGTAGAATCTCATGTGGCTAGGGTGGTGAAGAAGGCCTTTAGTATGTTGGTCTTTATAAATCTACACGAGTTGAAAAGAGATGATGAGATTATTCAAGGAATTGGCAAGCCCAAATTTAGAGTACTGTGTGCAGTTCTGGTCACCAAATTATAGGAAGGATATCAACAAGGTGGAGAGAGTGCAGAGAAGATTTACAAAAATGTTACCTGAGTTTCAGAATGTTACAAAGAAAGATTGAGCAGATTAGATCTTTATTCCGGGAGAAGTAGTGACGGCAGGGACCATTTTGTCATTTAAGGAAAAATTGGATAGGTATATGAATGGGAAGGGAATGGAGGGTTATGGGCAAGGTGCATGAAAATGGGACGAGAGGAGAGAACTTAGTTTGGTGTGGAGTAGAAGAGCCGAGATGGCCTGTTTCTGTGCTTTAATTGTTATGTTATAAAAAGCTCCCCCACCGAGAGGTCCGCCACCTGACCAGATTCATTCCTCAGAACCAGATCCAGTGTGGTCTCTCCTCTTGTTGGCTAGTCCAGATATTGTGTCAGGAATCCTTCTTGGACACACCTGATGAATTCAGGCCCATCCATCCCTCTTGCAGGCAGGAGGTGCCAGTCAATATTAGGGAAGTTGAAATCAGCCCTGTATTTCCCGCCATTCCAAAATCTCCCTGCTTATCTGCTCCTCAGTGTCCCGATGGCTATTTTGGGGCCTCTAATCCCGATACAGTGATTGCTGCCTTCCCATTTCTGACTTCCACCCACCCTGACTCAATATACACACTCTCGACAGCACCTCCCTTTCTACAGCTGTGATACTGTCCCTAACCAGTAATGCTACTCCCCCCTCTTTTTCCTCCCATCTTATCGCTTTTACAACAGCTAAACCCAGGTACCTACATCAGCCAATCCTGCCCTTCCTCCATCCAAGTTTCAGTTATGGTCACAACATCGTAGTTCCACATACTGATCCAAGCTCCAAATACATCCCCTTTATTCCCACCTAATTCTCCTTGCATTGACGTAAACACATTTGAAACCCTCCAACTGACTGCATGTCTGCTTCCTCTCCTACCTGTCCTTCCTCTCAAACCCACAACACACAGCATCATACTTTCCACCCTCTACCCTAATCTCTGCCCTCACATTCAGATTCCCACCCCTTGCCAAGCTAGCTTAAATCCTCCCTAATAGCTCCAGCAAACCTGCCCACCAGGATATGGTCCCCCTCCAGTTCATGTGCAGCCTGTCCTTTTTGTTCAGGACAGACCTTCGTCAGAAGAGATCCCAATGATCCAGGAATCTTCCCCCTGCACCAACTCTTCAGCCACACATTCATCTGCTACAACTTCCTGTTCCTACCCTCTCTGGTGCGTGGCACAGGCAGCGATCCCAAGATGACCACCCTTGAGGTCCTGCTTTTCAGCTTCCTTCTTAACTCCCTATATTCTATATACCCTCTTCAGGGACTTGATCTGAGATGTCCCTGATCCTGGCACCTGGTAGACACCGCCTATCTTTTCACCTAACTATAGAATCCCCAATCACTACAGTTCTCCTCTTCTCCCCACTGCCCTTCTAGATGAAAGGCCAGACTCTGTGTCAGACATGACCACCATGATTTGGCCCTGGTAGATCTTCTTTGGCTTGGCTTCACAGACGAAGATTTATGGAGGGGTATGTCCACGTCTGCTGCAGGCTCGTTGGTGACTGACAAGTCCGATGCGGGACAGGCAGGCACGGTTGCAGCGGTTGCAAGGGAAAATTGGTTGGTTGGGGTTGGGTGTTGGGTTTCTCCTCCTTTGTCTTTTGTCAGTGAGGTGGGCTCTGCGGTCTTCTTCAAAGGAGGTTGCTGCCCGCCGAACTGTGAGGCGCCAAGATGCACGGTTTGAGGCGATATCAGCCCACTGGCGGTGGTCAATGTGGCAGGCACCAAGAGATAAAGAGGGGATTGGAGTATAGGAACAGAGACGCCCTTCTGCAGTTGTACAGGGCCCTGGTGAGACCCCACCTGGAGTATTGCGTCCAGTTCTGGTCTCCAATTTTGAGGAAGGACATACTAGCTCTCGAGGGTGTGCAGCGCAGATTTACAAGGTTAGTTCCATGGATGGCGGGGTTGACATATGCTGAAAGGCTAGAAAAACTGGACTTGTATCCGATGGAGTTTAGAAGGATGAGGGGGGACATGATTGAGGTCTACAAAATCATCAGGGGGATAGACAGGGTGAAGTCAGATTACTTGTTCCCAATGATGGGGGAGACGAGGACTAGAGGGCATAGTTTAAGAATACAGGGTAGGACCTTTAGGACAGAGATGAGAAAACATTTTTTTACCCAGAGAAGTGTGAATCTGTGGAATGCTCTGCCACAGAGGGTGGTCGAGGCAGATTCGCTGATTATGTTCAAAAGAGAGTTAGATAAGACTCTTGTGGGCAAAGGAGTTCAGGGTTATGGGGATAAGGCTGGAAAGGGGTACTGATAGTAGTGATCAGCCATGCTCTGTAAAATGGCGGTCACTGAAGGCTCGACAGGCCGAAGGGCCTACTCCAGCTCCTATTGTCTATTGAACCATTCCTCCAAGATCCCTCTGTTCCTCAATGCCCTCCCCTTCACTGCATACGTCTTGTTATTCTTCCCAAAATAAAGCACCTCACACTTACCTACATTAAACTCCATCTCCCATCTTTCCAAACAGTCCAAATCCTTTTGTAGTCCATGAAAGACATAGACGGTAAATGTTTGGGTTCTGAGGAGTGTGGGAGAACGGAGGGATCTGGGAATACAGACACGTAATTCCCTGAAACTGGCAGAGAAGGTAGATAGGGTCATAAAAAGTGCTTTTGGCATATTGGCCTTCATAAATCAAAGCACTGAATATAGGAGTTGGGATGATATGGTGCAAGTGTATACGACGTAGGCTAAATTTAGAGTACTGGTCACTTATCTACAAGAAAGACATCAATAAAGACCAATAAGAGTGTAGAAGAGATTTACAAGGATGTTGCCAGACCTTGAAGAACTGAGTTGCAGGGAAAAGTTAAACAGGTTAAGACATTATTCCCGGGAGCACATAAAATTCAAGAGAGATTTAATAAAGATATACAAATTATGATGGATTTGACAGAATAAATGCAGGAAGGCTTTTTCCACTGAGATTAGGAGAGATAAAAAACTAGAGGTCAGGGGCTAAGGGTGAAAGGGGAAAAGTTTGAAGGGAATATTAGGATGAACCTCCACGCAGAGATTGGTGGGAGCATGGAATGATTTGTCAGCTTGTTTGATAAATGCAGGCTCTTTTTTAACATTCAAGAAGAATTTGGACAGGTCCATGGATGGGAGAGGTGTGGAGGGATATGGTCTGGTGCAGGACAGTGGAACCAGGGAGAAAAATAGTTCAGCACAGACTTCTATGGAACACAGTGCAATTTCAGTTGTTCCAGTACATGCCCCTCCCCCTGCCCAGTACATGCCCCTCCCCCTCCCCATGGCTGGCACCCACCCACCCTGCCCCTCACTGGGAATGAACTTACCTGTATCCATTGTGCTTCTGTGTTTCTTGTCTCCATTGAAGGAATTCTGTGTTAAAGAGCAGACGACTGAGCAAAGTCCCTGGAACCTTGTACCTAAGGTCAGGTATCTCTTCCCCTCTGATCTATGCCAGAATTTCTGAGCCACTCTGCCCTCCATTATCTGTCTTCATTCTCCCTGACCCAACTTTTTCCCTTCCTTCCAAAGCCCCCCTCTCCCTCCACCCCCTCACGTTCTGTTATTCCCTGTAAATGTGAGCCAAATACCTCCCCAGTTACATGGGTTTGGTTTAGGTGGGAGGTGGGGTGTTTCCCAATATTCCCATGGAATTGTGTGGACTTGCACTAATGGTGCTGAGTTACAGACTCCCCTTGAAATCTGAAGGCTTAGATCAGCTTTTTCCCCAGTGGATGGAGGGGATTCCAGACTGGAACTTGCCCTCAGTTTTCACTAGATTCAAAAAGAAGCAAGTTATTGACTTTCAGTTATGAGGCACAACTCGGACTCAAAATAATTTCTGAAAATAAATCATGAAATTGCACATGAATAAAAGCAGAAATGTTGATAATTTGAAGGTATTGTTAAGGAAGGAATTGGAAGACACCTGGATATATGATAGATCAGAATGTGTGGAATGGGGATAATATATGATCATGGAACAGAAGGCAAAGAGTTGGGATAGTTTGGATGGTAATCAGTGGTGAGCAGAAAGCCGCAGGGTTTATGCTGGGCCTGAAATTGTTCCAAATGTACATTAACGATTTGGGTCAAGTTGGCTGACACTAAATTGAGTAAGAAAAAAACATTGTGCAGATAATGCAAAGAGGTGTTGACAGTTGCGTGAGCTTGGTGTTCATGGTGAAGTAGATTCAACAATGGCTGGACGGGAGAAGCCAGAGAGTAGTGGTGGATGATGCTTCTCAGACTGGAGGCCTGTGTCTAGTGGTACCTCAGGGATCGATGCTGGGACCATCGTTGTTTGTCATCTACATCAATAATCTGGATAATAATATGGTAGATTAGATCAGTGAGTTTGCAGATGACACTAAGATTGAAGACGTTGTGAACCGTGAAGAAGGTTTTCAAAGTTTGCAGAAGGATTTGGACCAGCTGGTAAAATGAGCTGAAAAATGGGAGATGGAATTTAAAGCAGACAAGTGTGAGGTGTTGCATTTTGGAAGGACAAACCAAGAAAGGACGTACACGGTGTATGGTCGTGCACTGAACAGAGAGATCTGGGAATACAGATACATAATTCCCTGAAAGTGGCATCACAAGTGGAGAGGGTTGTGAAGAGAGCTTTTGGCATCTTGGCCTTCATAAATTAAAGTATTGAGTCCAGGAGTTGGTATGTTATGGTAAAGTTGTATAAGACATTGGTGAGGCCAAATTTGGAGAATTGTGTGCAGTTTTGATCACCAAACTACAGGAAAGATACCAATAAGATAGGAAGAGGGCAGAGATGATTTACTAGGATGTTGGGTGGACTTCAGGAACTGAGTTACAAGGACAGTACACACATGTACACACTCCTGGTCATGTTTACAGGTACACATATATACAGTCCTAATCATGCATACAGGTGCACACATATACACAGTTCTGGCCATGTGCACAGGTACACACATATAAACAGTCCTGGTCATGCGCACAGGTACACACATTTATACAGTCCTGATCATGCATACAAGTACCATCAGATATACAGTCCTAGCTGTGTGTACCGGTACACACATATACACAGTCCTGGTCATATGCACAGGTACTGACATATACACAGTCACGGTCATGTGCACAGGTACACACATATATACAGTCCTGAGCATGCGTACAGGTGTACACATATATATAGTCCTGGTCATGTGTACAGGTACACATATATACATAGTCCTGGTCATGCATACAGGTACATACATATATACAAAGCCCTGGTAATGTGTACAGTGACACAAATATATACAGTCCAAGTCATGCTTACAGGTGCACACATATATACAGTCCCAGTCATGTACACAGGTACATATATATACAAAGTTCCAGTCGTCCATAGAGGTACATATATAGACAAAGTCCCAGTCATGCATACAGGTACATACATATACAAAGTTCCAATCGTGCATACAGGTACATATATAGACAAAGTCCCAGTCATGCATACAGGTACATACATATACAAAGTCCCGGTCATGCATACAGGTACATATATAGACAAAGTCCCAGTCATGCATACAGGTACATAAATAGACAAAGTCCTGGTCATGCGAACAGGTACACACATATACTCAGTCCCGGTCATGCATACAGGTTCATACATATACAAAGTCCCGGTAATGCATACAGGTACATACATATACAATGTCCCGGTCATGCATACAGGTACATACATATACAAAGTCCCGGTCATGCATACAGGTACATACATATACAAAGTCCCGGTCATGCATACAGGTACATACATATACAAAGTCCCGGTCATGCATACAGGTACATACATATACAAAGTCCCAGTCCTGCATACAGGTACATACATATACAAAGTCCCAGTCATGCATACAAGTACACACATATACAAAGTCCCGGTCATGCATACAGGTACATACATATACAAAGTCCCGGTCATGCATACAGATACATACATATACACAGTCCTGGTCATGCATACAGATACATACATATACACAGTCCTGGTCATGCATACAGATACATACATATACACAGTCCTGGTCATGCATACAGGTACATACATATACACAGTCCCGGGCATGCATACAGGTACATACATATACACAGTCCTGGTCATGCATACAGATACATACATGTACACAGTCCTGGTCATGCATACAGGTACATACATATACACAGTCCTGGTCATGCATACAGGTACACACATATACACAGTCTCGGTCATGCATACAGGTACATACATATACACAGTCCTGGTCATGCATACAGGTACATACATATACACAGTCCTGGTCATGCATACAGGTACACACATATACACAGTCCCGGTCATGCATACAGGTACGTACATATATACAGTCCTGGTCATGCATACAGATACACACATATGCACAGTCCTGGTCATGCATACAGGTACACACATATACACAGTCCTGGTCATGCATACAGATACATACATATACACAGTCCTGGTCATGCATACAGGTACATACATATACAATGTCCCGGTCATGCATACAGGTACATACATATACAAAGTCCCGGTCATGCATACAGGTACATACATATACAAAGTCCCGGTCATGCATACAGGTACATACATATACAATGTCCCGGTCATGCATACAGGTACATACATATACAAAGTCCCAGTCATGCATACAGGTACATACATATACAAAGTCCCAGTCATGCATACAAGTACACACATATACAAAGTCCCGGTCATGCATACAGGTACATACATATACAAAGTCCCGGTCATGCATACAGATACATACATATACACAGTCCTGGTCATGCATACAGGTACATACATATACACAGTCCCGGGCATGCATACAGGTACATACATATACACAGTCCTGGTCATGCATACAGATACATACATGTACACAGTCCTGGTCATGCATACAGGTACATACATATACACAGTCCTGGTCATGCATACAGGTACACACATATACACAGTCTCGGTCATGCATACAGGTACATACATATACACAGTCCTGGTCATGCATACAGGTACATACATATACACAGTCCTGGTCATGCATACAGGTACACACATATACACAGTCTCGGTCATGCATACAGGTACATACATATACACAGTCCCGGTCATGCATACAGATACATACATATACACAGTCCTGGTCATGCATACAGGTACATACATATACACAGTCCCGGGCATGCATACAGGTACATACATATACACAGTCCTGGTCATGCATACAGATACATACATGTACACAGTCCTGGTCATGCATACAGGTACATACATATACACAGTCCTGGTCATGCGTACAGGTGTACACATATATATAGTCCTGGTCATGTGTACAGGTACACATATATACATAGTCCTGGTCATGCATACAGGTACATACATATATACAAAGCCCTGGTAATGTGTACAGTGACACAAATATATACAGTCCAAGTCATGCTTACAGGTGCACACATATATACAGTCCCAGTCATGTACACAGGTACATATATATACAAAGTTCCAGTCGTGCATAGAGGTACATATATAGACAAAGTCCCAGTCATGCATACAGGTACATACATATACAAAGTCCAATCGTGCATACAGGTACATATATAGACAAAGTCCCAGTCATGCATACAGGTACATACATATACAAAGTCCCGGTCATGCATACAGGTACATATATAGACAAAGTCCCAGTCATGCATACAGGTACATACATAGACAAAGTCCTGGTCATGCGAACAGGTACACACATATACTCAGTCCCGGTCATGCATACAGGTTCATACATATACAAAGTCCCGGTAATGCATACAGGTACATACATATACAATGTCCCGGTCATGCATACAGGTACATACATATACAAAGTCCCGGTCATGCATACAGGTACATACATATACAAAGTCCCGGTCATGCATACAGGTACATACATATACAAAGTCCCGGTCATGCATACAGGTACATACATATACAAAGTCCCAGTCCTGCATACAGGTACATACATATACAAAGTCCCAGTCATGCATACAAGTACACACATATACAAAGTCCCGGTCATGCATACAGGTACATACATATACAAAGTCCCAGTCATGCATACAGATACATACATATACACAGTCCTGGTCATGCATACAGATACATACATATACACAGTCCTGGTCATGCATACAGATACATACATATACACAGTCCTGGTCATGCATACAGGTACATACATATACACAGTCCCGGGCATGCATACAGGTACATACATATACACAGTCCTGGTCATGCATACAGATACATACATGTACACAGTCCTGGTCATGCATACAGGTACATACATATACACAGTCCTGGTCATGCATACAGGTACACACATATACACAGTCTCGGTCATGCATACAGGTACATACATATACACAGTCCTGGTCATGCATACAGGTACATACATATACACAGTCCTGGTCATGCATACAGGTACACACATATACACAGTCCCGGTCATGCATACAGGTACATACATATATACAGTCCTGGTCATGCATACAGATACACACATATGCACAGTCCTGGTCATGCATACAGGTACACACATATACACAGTCCTGGTCATGCATACAGATACATACATATACACAGTCCTGGTCATGCATACAGGTACATACATATACAATGTCCCGGTCATGCATACAGGTACATACATATACAAAGTCCCGGTCATGCATACAGGTACATACATATACAAAGTCCCGGTCATGCATACAGGTACATACATATACAAAGTCCCGGTCATGCATACAGGTACATACATATACAAAGTCCCGGTCATGCATATAGGTACATACATATACAAAGTCCCGGTCATGCATACAGGTACTTACATATACAAAGTCCCGGTCATGCATACAGGTACACACATATACACAGTCCCGGTCATACATACAGGTACATACATATACACAGTCCTGGTCATGCATACAGGTACACACATATACACAGTCCTGGTTATGCATACAGGTACACACATATACACAGTCCTGGTCATGCATACAGGTACACACATATACACAGTCCTGGTCATGCATACAGGCACACACATATACAAAGTCCTGGTCATGCATAAACAAAATAGCCAATTTTCTGGAAAAACTCCATTTGTGTGAAATAAAGAATGGTCCAGCAGTTTGGGCCGCAACTTTCATGAAGTTACACCACGTCCTGCAGCAACTCACCGGGTGAGACAGCTTCCATGGAAAGCAACAGGCATTTGCAGTTTCAGGTCTGAGCTCTTCAGGTAATGCTGAATATAATGTAGACACTGGGGGGTGGGGCTGGTGTAAGGGACCTAGGAGGAGCACAGCACAGCAGGTGATAGGTGGAAACAGATCCCATGAGCAAGGAACTGAGAGGTGATCATGGGAAGGGCAGAGGCTAAGAAAGATGTTCTCTAATTGGGGAAAGGAAGGAAGTGGGGAGCTGGAGCAAGACTTCCATTTGGTACGCTGACCCTTCTTTCCCTCCCACTGCTGCCTGAACGGGTGAATCCCCTTCCAGCAGATTGCTTTCTCTGAGTACACGCACGCACACGACATCAGCCAAAGCAGCAGAAACACTCACCACCTGCTTGCTTCTGAGGGGATCTGAAACAGGATGAAGCACAGAGTTAGTGGGGCTGAGGCACCCCAGACAGGTTCTGGGCAGCTGGGGAGAAGCACCACATGGGTCTCCAAGCTCTGCCCACACTCACCACTATCTTTTTCCAGAGCTTTATTTAGACGGTAACAGGCCCTTTCAGTCCACGATCCTGTGCCACCCAATTACAGCCGATTGACCTACAATCTCTGGTCCGTTTGCCCCCAGGGAATATCCACGCAGACACGTACAAACTCCTTATAGACAGCGCTGCTTATGAACCTTGAGTAGGAAGTGGGCAGAATGAAGCTGAGGAACAATTCGTTGATGGCAAAGCATAGAATTCACCTGGATCGATGACGTCGATAGTGAAATTGGATGGTTAGTACATATGAGAAGAAGCCGCTGCAAGATTGTGGTCAGTTTGTCAGATCACAAAGGCTCTGCCCGTGCCTGAGGTTTAATGGCAAAGTCAGTGCTGGTCCAGAAAGAGGGAGCGGATTTTGTGGGGAGCTGAAGTTAAGTTGGAGAGAGGGGTGAAGTCCGGGTCATCGATGTCCCAGTGGAAAGATGTAAAATGATTCTTGAGAGCCTTGTCAGAACTGGATAGCTGCAATGATAAGGAATGCACAGGACGCTGAGGGGGGGCCTAAGAGTTTGATCAAATCATGTGCGGGTAAATAGTCCTACTTCTTCCCAGAATTAGAGCAACCTGGAACTGGAGGGTGTAGGTTTAAGATGAAAGATTAAAAGGGAGCTGAGGGCCACCTTTAAATAGAAGGTGCTGGGAATGTGGAATAAGATGCCAGAGGTAGTGGGAGAGGCAAGGAAGTGGGATCAGTGTCGTGTCGGGATTGACACAAGGCTGTGGGGGGGGGGGGGGAGTAGTGGGATCAGTGTGGGGATTGACACAAGGCTGTGGTGGGGGGGGTAGTGGGATCAGTGTGTGGACTGGGACAAGGCTGTGGGTGGGGGTAGTGGGATCAGTGTGTGGACTGGGACAAGGCTGTGGGGGAGGTAGTGGGATCAGTGTGGGGACTGGGACAAGGCTGTGGGGACTGAGACAAGGGGGTGGGGGGGGTAGTGGGATCAGTTGGGGCCTGAGACAAGGCTGTGGGGGGCAGTGGGATCGGAGATGAGGCCGTGGGAGGTGAGGGGTCAGTGGGATCAGTGTGGGGACTGAGACAAGGCTGTGGGCGGGGTAGTGGGATCAGTTTGGCGATTGGGACAAGGCTGTGGGGGGGTAGTGGGATCAGAGTGGGATCTGGGACAAGGCTGTGGGGGGGGGTAGTGGGATCAGTGTGTGGACTGGGACAAGGCTGTGGGGGAGGTAGTGGGATCAGTGTGGGGACTGGGACAAGGCTGTGGGGACTGAGACAAGGGGGTGGGGGGGGTAGTGGGATCAGTTGGGGCCTGAGACAAGGCTGTGGGGGGCAGTGGGATCGGAGATGAGGCCGTGGGAGGTGAGGGGTCAGTGGGATCAGTGTGGGGACTGAGACAAGGCTGTGGGCGGGGTAGTGGGATCAGTTTGGCGATTGGGACAAGGCTGTGGGGGGGTAGTGGGATCAGAGTGGGATCTGGGACAAGGCTGTGGGGGGGGGTAGTGGGATCAGTTTGGGGACTGAGACAAGGCTGTGGGGGGGTAGTGGGATCAGTTTGGGGACTGAGACAAGGCTGTGGGGGGCAGTGGGATCGGAGACGAGGCCGTGGGAGGTGAGGGGGCAGTGGGATCAGTGTGGGACATGCAGTGCTGTGGAGAGAGAGAGAGAGAGAGAGAGAGAGAGAGAGAGAGAGAGAGAGAGAGAGAGAGCGGAGAGTGGGATCCACATGGTTGAATCAGGGTCAGCAGAAGTGAGCTGAACAGTCAAGTGAGTTTGTGATTAACACAGGTTTGTCGGAGAGAGAAGGAGCAGGGCTTAATTTGGGGATTGATAAATTCAACATTTTTGAGCCCTTGTCCTTTTTATTGATTTTTTTCCTCAGGATTATGATCTCCTATTTTTCAGTCCATTTTGAACTGTGAGGGACAATCACTTTAAGAAAGGAAATTGAACGAAACCCTACAGGTTTGGAGAGTGACAGCAGACTGAAGACAGCACATTCCTACATTGGATGCATCTGAGGAGAGACCACGTGACAAACAGATTCATGATTTTGGAGCAGTTTAGCTCAGGGGCCATTATAAGAACCCACACTTGAAGAAGCATCTTTGGAAGGGATGACGTGGCCTCGTGTGACGATGGACAATCTGTCTGATTTCTCCCTGTTATACGAGAATGAATGTGGCCATTTCAAGGAACTTCCTTTGAAGTGAAACTGGGTTGAGGAGGCCTCACGTGGTGAGAGACAGTTTCTGATTCCTCCAGGTTATCGGGGAATGGGAAGACCACTCTGGGACCAAAAAGTGAAGGTCTCTAATCAGATAACCCATGGAAAGGGTTCTGGAATTGGAAGAAATACCGCATTTGGATTGTGACAATTGTGTCAGTTACTTGAATTCGCTGAAACTTTGTGAACAGTCGCTTCATGTCCCCTACGTCAAAGAAGAGGGAAGTTTTGGTTGTCACTCCGTCTAAAAAGGACATTTCACTGGAAGCATCTTGACAAGGTTTTCATGAGTTAATAAACATTATGTCATCCCCAGTCGATCCCATCAACTTCATGAACTGATTCTCATCCACGTAAACCCTGTGTGTCACATCCGTCTAAACCCCATGTGTCGCAACCGTCTAAACCCCGCGCGACCCCATCCATCTAAACCCTTTACAACCCCTCCATCTAAACCCCACGCGACCCCATCCATCTAAACCCTTTACAACCCCTCCATCTAAACCCCGCGCGACCCCATCCATCTAAACCCTTTACAACCCCTCCATCTAAACCCCGTGCGACCCCATCCATCTAAACCCTTTACAACCCATCCATCTAAACCCTCTGTCTGCCACAGAGTTGAATGAAGAAACCAGTGCAGTAATTTTCTGGTCAGACTCGGGGTGGCTTTTGTGAGCAAAAGAAACGGTGACAAGGCGTTCTCACGACAGTAGGTTTTGGTGGCCGCCATGTTATACTGGCTTCACTACCACCCCTCAGCGCATCAACCAACTCCCTCTAAGCACCGCCACTAACCCCGCCTCTCAGAGCTGTCGTTAACCCCCCTCCCCACCAGCACCGCCACTACCCCTCCAGCCCATTCAGTCCCATCACTATCTTCCCATCCCATTTAACACATCCTCTAAATCTCCAACCCTGGTAAGCACCACCACTAACCACCACCCACTCCCTCCACCCCAGTGCTGTTGTATGGGGGTAGCGCTTGGGTTGAGGCCTGGAGGCCAAGGGGGCAGCAGACCAAAATGTGTCACTTTACTTTCAAGCCTATGTGTCGACACTGAACATCTGAGATGGAACATTGAACTGCGTTTCGAGAATTGTGCCTTGATCTGTAGTAGCTTGGGTTATTCCACACACAGAAGTATATTCGCTCGTAGTTATGGGATAGTTTAGATCAGTTAGATAAGGTGACGTAGGGGACATGAAGCGACTGTTCACAAACAGATAAGGTCCAAGTTGTTGGTTAATAATTTAAAATATTACTTTAAATATAACACTGTCTGGGCTCATTTCAGTTGCTGCTGTTTGGTATGCAAGACCCAGTCTTGATATTTCTTTCCCAGTGAGTTGACATTGGTTCATTACCTGCAAAGGCCTGACTGCAAACTCCAATTCGTCCCAAGCATTCTTTATGAGCTCCTGTTCCACACCTCGTGCACAAATATCCCTGGTAAAATATCCCCCTGAAGGAGAAGCAAGAGTCAATATTAAGACCTCTGTGCACACACGTAAAACAGGAAAGTCTGCAGTCACTTTGGTTGGAGTAAAAACACAAAGCTAGAGCAACTCAGCAGGTCAAACAGAGGCAAAGATAAAAGTAGATAAAGGGCTTGGGTTAACAAAAACCCCAAGGTGTAATACATTTACTTGAAGAGCAGGAGGAAGTTCAGTGTGAGGCAGGACTGCCCAGGAATAAAGGTGGGTAACAGCGTCAGGACTCTGGCATGTTGTCTAGAACCTGGCCTTTGAAGGGTTGGGAGAGAACAGGAGAGCTGCAGTGGTGTGAGAGGAAAGGATCAGAGATTCTGAGGCAGAAGCTGCCAGTTGCCAGGGTCAGGAATGTCTTGGATCAAGTCTCAAAAGGGAGGCTGTCCAGCCACAAGTTATGGTCCACATGGGGACCAATGACATGGGTAGGAAAGAGAGGTAGGTAGGAAGGCTCTTGGATTTATTGAAGTGGAGCTCTGACCAAGACAGACGTGCAGCATTTTTACAAAATGCTAAATTCACAATTCGATACAGACGACCAATCCTACACTAAACTCAAGCCTGCTCAGAGAAGACAAAAACCTGATTTGTAGTGCCATCTTCCTGCAACTCATTCTTCCCCACACAATTAAAACATCGAATCACACAACCACACTCACACAAGGCCAATTACATTTAAGGCAGCTCTTCCTCAAAAATCTCCTCCTGAAGGACACCCTCCTCCAGCTCCAGTATAAATTCTAGATGGATAATTTTGGAGGATCAAGAACCAAGGAGTGATGGGTAGGGAGGAGTGATGGGTAGGGAGGAGTGATGAATAGGGAGGAGTGATGGGTAGGGAGGAGTGATGGTTAGAGAAGAGATGGGTAGGGAGGAGGGAGATGAGTAGGAAGGAGTGATGAGTCGGGAGGAGTGATAGGGAGGGAGGAGTGATGGGTGGGGAGGAGTAATGAGTAGGAAGAAGTAATGGGTAGGGAAGTGTGATGGTTTGGATTGAATGATGGGTAGGAAGGAGTGATAGGTAGGAAAGTGGGAAGAGTGGAAAGGAGTGAAGGGTAGGAAGAGTGATGGATAGGAAGTGTAATGTGTAGGAAGATTGATGGGTAGAAAGAGTGATAGGTAGAGAGTAGTAATGAATTGGAAGGAATGTTGTGTAGGGAAGAGTGATGGGTAGGGAGGACTGATGGGCAAAGAAGAGTGATGAGTAGGGAAGAGGGGTAGGGAGGAGTGATGAGTAGGGAAGAATGATGAGTAGGAAGGAATGGGGCAGGGAAGAGTGATGGAGAGTGAGGAGTAGAGTAGGAAGGAGAGATGAGTTGGGAGGAGTGATGAGTAGGAAGAGTGATGTGTAGAAAGGAGTGATGGGGAGGGAGGAGTGATGGTAGGGAGGACTGATGGATAGGAAGGAGTGAAAAGTTGGAAGGAGTGAAGGATAGGAAGACTGATGGGTAGGGAGGAGTGATGAGTAGGAAGGAGTGATGAGTTGGGAGGAGTGATGAGTAGGAAGAGTGATGTGTAGAAAGGAGTGATGGGGAGGGAGGAGTGATGGTAGGGAGGACTGATGGATAGGAAGGAGTGATGGATAGGGAGGAGTGATGGATAGGGAGGAGTGATGGATAGGGAGGAGTGATGGATAGGGAGGAGTGATAAGTAGGGAGGAGTGATGAGTAGGCAGGAGTGATGGGGAGGGAGGAGTGATGGGGACAGTGGAGTGATGGATAGGGAGGAGTGATGGATAGGGAGGAGTGATAAGTAGGGAGGAGTGATGAATAGGCAGGAGTGATGGGGAGGGAGGAGTGATGGGGACAGAGGGAGGAGTGATGGGGAAGGAGGAGTGATGAGTAGGGAGGAGTGATTAGTTAGGAGTGATGAGTAGGAAGGAGCAATGGGTAGGGAATAGTGATGGGTAGGGAGGATTGCTTGAGAGGGAGGAGTGATGAGTAGGGAAGGGGGGCGAGGGAATAGTGATGAGTAGGATGGAGTGATGGGTAGGGTAGAGTGATGGGAAGGGAGGAGTCATGAGTAGGAAGGAGTCATGGGCATTAAGGATTGATGGGTAGGGGAAAGTGATAAATAGGAAGGAGTGGAGTAGGAAGGAGAGATGAGTAGGAAGATGTGAAGAGTGGGCAGAGTGAAGAGTGAGAAGGAGTGATGGGGAGGGAGGTGTGATGAGTAGGGAGTAGTGATGGGTAGGGAAGAGTGATGGTCGGGAGGAGTATTGGGTCTGGAAGAGTGATGGGTACGGAGGACTGATGGGGAGGGAGGAGTGATGAGTAGGGAAGAGGGGTAGGGAAGAGTGATGAGAAGAAAAGAGTGATGGGTAGGAGAGAGTGATGTGAAGGGAGGAGTGATGGGTAGGAAGGAATGATGGTAGGAAGGAGTGAAGAGTAGGGAGGAATGAGGAGTACGGAGGAGTGATGAGTATGCAGGAGTGATGAGGAGAGATGAGTAGGGAGGAGTGATGGGTAGGTAGGAGTGATGGTTAGGGAGGAGGTGATGGTAGGTAGGATTGATGGATAGGAAGGAGTGAAGGGTAGGAAGAGTGATGAGTAGGAGAAGTGATGGGTAGGGAGGAGTGATAAGTAGGGAGGAATAATGGGGACAGTGATGGATAGGGAGGAGTGATAAGTAGGGAGGAGTGATGGGGACAGAGGAGTGATGGATAGGGAGGAGTGATGGGTAGGAAGGAGTGAAGAGTGGGAAGGAGTGATGAGTAGGAAAGAGTGATGGGGAAGGAGGTGTGATGGGGAGGGAGGAGTGATGAGTTGGGAGGAATGATGGGTATGGAGGAGTGATAGGGAGGGAGGATTGATGGGGAGGGAGGAATGATGAGTTGGGAGGAGTGATGATGAAGGAGGAGTGATGGAGAGGGAGGAGTGATGAGTTGGGAGTGATGGGTAAGGATGAATGATTAGTAGGGAGGAGTAATGAGTAGGGAGGAATGATGGGGAGGGAGGCATGCTGGGGAGGGAGAAGTGA